>NW_010294662.1:0-5373 GCF_000700745.2 Antrostomus carolinensis
AGCACTGGAGGCAGCACTGCAGATGGGGTCTAAGGAGAGTAGAGATTATACTACTCAGTTGCTCAGTGCCAGTCTATTTGTGTGTGTTGCAGTCAGCACAGCTGGGCACTACTTCTTGAGGTTGCTCTTAAGTGGTTTCATAAAGGGATAAGAATTACCTCTCAGCTTCTCCAAAACAGGGATGAAAACCTTTACCAGCATATTGCTTTCCATGCAAGCAGCAGGTCCAATCTGTCTCTTTGCACCACTATGGCAACTTCCTACAGTTGTCAGTAAGAGGACACGTATATTTGAAAGCTGTTTAAAGCCAAATTTATCTCTGTGACTGATGGATGCACTCTCTTGATAAAAGTTGTATAATAATCTTGGCATTTCAAATTTAGTCTCCTTCAGTAGCTCCGTAACAAGTTGTTCAATTTACAACTCACAATGAGATAGTTGCTCTTCGAACAGCTGCCACCACAAGGTCAAGTTGGCACCTAAAAAGCAAACTGTGCTCTTTTCTGCTTTATATAAACACAAACACACACACACACACAGTGGCACAACCGTACTTGCACACAAAATATCACAAACTGTCCCTACAGACAGTCTGGTAATTTTGCTGATGATGCCCAAGGCAATGTAAAAATACAATTGCTTTTCTTGAGCTGCAAAGTGCTGGTGCTGCAGTGCTGAGCACAGGAAAAAAGGGGTTTGGGTTAAACTGAGAGGAACTTGGAGATGTGACAGAGCAATGTTTCAGTCCTGCACACACAATGCAAAGAGGAAATCATGCATGTGACTTGGTAATCATGACAGTAATCATGGTAATCGTGTAGAGTCTACAACTCTACATGTTGGGATGAAAACGGAGATCAAGGTGGAATTTTCACACTTCCATTTCTGTCCTTCTCAGCACTTACTCACAAACTTGCTGTTACTTCATGATACCCATTTTTGGTAAATTTCCAGGGTCTGCTTTAGAGTTTTTACTGAGTGTATTCTAAGCTTCTTGTGAAGTCCTCTGAACATTTTGGAGAAGGGGAAAACATATTAAAATTATTGTGCTCAGTTTGCCTACTCTATTGCTTTTCCCAGTAACCTATTGCTTTTTTGGACTTTTTTACACATTTGATGTTGGGGTAGATGTGCAAACTTTGTTAGTGTCATGTAAAAGCCAGCCCTACCACTACATTATTCATAGAATTATTTCACTTCTTCAGGTTGCTGTGGTTTTTGACAAATACCACTCAAATTCTTCAGATTCTTACAACGGCCTCATTTTAACCATTTATTTTTCTTTGGTCTTCTAATTTTCTAATTTCTCTGAGTTTGCCTCATTCAAAATAGCAGCTTACTTGAAGATCTTCTGTAAAACCCTCAAAATAGTTGAGAATGTTTCTGTAAACCAGAACAATTTGTGCAGATAAACACCCACCTGTACCTACATATGTAACACATTTATTTAGAATCATAGAATCACAGAATCACAGAATGGTTTGGGTTGGAAGGGACCTTCAAGCTCATCCAGTTCCAACCCCCCTGCCATCAGCAGGGACACCTTCTACTAGGCCAGGTTGCTCAAAGCCTCATCCAGCCTGGCCTTCAACACTTCCAGGGAGGGGGCATCTACAACTTCCTTGGGCAACCTTAGAAGCAACTTCCTTGGGCAACCTTGGGTTTCCTTAGAAGCATTCATCTTTTGGATTTTGCTTTGGCCCAAGCTACATCTCTAAGCCTTTGTTTAATTTTTAAAAGCACGTTAATTAACAACAGTCTCACTTTTGTTTACTTAGCATACAGCTGCTGCAGATCAAGACATCGGTGACCACCAAGGTGTTTGCTAGAGCACAGCAGAGTTGGCAGCAGGGCAACACGTACCATTCTTTGGTCTGTCTAGATATGAAACATCAGCTCAGACGTGCTTCCTTGGTGGTTTAAGGTAAGATGATATGATGTGATCATGCTACCATCTGTCAGGGGGACAATAAGCCCCATAAGGGTCCAGAAGGGACAGAGAAAGGTAGCACATCTGGATCTAGCACTACAAGGTCACCAAAGCTTATCTGGGACAGCTCAAAGGGTAATAAAATGAATAATGCTTAAAACCAACAAAAACACAGACCATAATACACACAGAGACACATATAAACACACGTATCACTTAGGAAAGGAAGTCACAGGTGCTAAGAATTATCATAACTTCAAGGGGAGGTTGAGTAAGTTTCTGGAAGAGAAATCCACTGAAGGTTACTAACCACACAAAAGCCATGACTGATTCAGGAAATTCCTGAAATAAAAAGAGTTGAAGGCTATGAGATTACGAGGGGAAAGTATTTTATAGTCTCACTCTGTTCTTCTCCTCTTCTCTAGACATCTGCTCATGAGCCCTGCTGGAGCCAGGATGTTGGCAGAGAAGATCTTTGGTATAATCCAAGATTACCATTCTTATAAAATGCCAAAACCCACTCTATTAATAGGTATTTACCCTACAAGGAATCATCCTGACCCTGTAACTCATCTTTTCATATAAACAAAACCCAAAATGCTCATAATTTTACCTGGTACATCCCACAACAGGACATATGACTCCTGTTTGAACTGAAACTTGTCCTAAACAGGGACATCTGGTTTTGATTTAGAGATGGTGAGTGATGGAGGAGTCCATCAGACCATAGAATCATACAATCATAGAATTGTTTTGGTTGGAAAAGATCTTTAAGATCATTGAGTCCAAACAAAAACCTCACACTGCCAAGTCCACCACTAAACCATGTCCCTAAGTACGACGTCTACTCATCTTTTAAATCCCTCCAGGGAAGGTGACTCCACCACTTCCCTGGGCAGCCTGTTCCAATGCTTGACATCTCTTGTATTATTTGCCTTCCAGTGCCATGGCAGTCTCATCCTGGAACTGTGAGACAGTACCTAGATACTCAACATCTGTGAATACACCCAAGGATATTAAAATGAGAAAAAACCTCAAGTATTGTGTTATTTTTCTTCTCCAAGTGTACATTCACATGTAAAAACTAAGGCTAAGAATTGTTTCCACTTCAGTTTTGTTCTCAGCCTTATCCTGCAACCTTGGGTAAGCCACCTAAATACTACAGCTCAAATTTCTCCCCAGTGTGTAATGGGGACCAGAACTCTTTCTTACAGTGAGGATTCCCTGATTTAAGACTTCTAATGTCTTTTGAAACCTTTGGAACAATCCTCCTACCATGAGCTTTTTAGTCTTATTTTTAAGAAGTAGTTTAAAATAAAGGGAAAATCTCTGATAAAAGAACAGGCAATATACAGCAGCACAGACATGAGAAAGTGGTTTGATGACAGAAGGGTGAGAGCACAGAGGAACCGAGGTGGGGGAAGGGGAGGAAAGGAGAGAACAGCACTGGATGTGACATTCCAAACAGGCTGGAAAATGCTGCCATTCACACTAATATCACAGATTTGCAATTATCAGCTTTTCCAGCTGTGAAAGCGTCTGATTAGGTTTTATATTTCTGGGGTCTATAAATATCTTGATTTTTTTATTTATTTTTTTTTTTAAAACACAGATTGTGCTGTTTGCTTTTGATATATTTAAAAATCAGGTGTAAGAAGGGAAGCAGATGTGCTTGTTTTCAAAACTGAAAGTCATAAAAAGCATGTAAAGATTTTACAGTGGTTGATATACAGGAAGGAAACAGTAATATTTCAGCTGGGAACAATATTCAAAACCTAGGCAACACGTAGTCTGTTGGCAGCTAAGCGGCATACTTAGCAAACCAAGAGCAGTAGATGATTAAATCTCATTATACCTGTTCCATTCCAAAACATTTTAGGTACAACTTGTGTCTCTCCAAGCACTTACTGTATTAATGACATCAGGAGCACATCGTAAAATCTAAACAGCTAGTTTTATGCCAGAAGCTATAGCTGGACAACTTACTCAATTCCAGGAATCTCAGAATTATTTCCCACCCAAAGCAATGAATAAGATGATAAAATAGGCAAAAAGACTTCTTCTAACGACTTACCCAAGTTGCTGCAGAACTCTCCTACCATGCCATCTGGGTTAGCAGTAGGGATTTGTGTAAGACCCGTCAGGATGAGAACATCGCTATTTTTAAGAGAAGCCTGGTCCATGGGCTGAAACAGAGCACAGTGAAATAAAACGAGTAACATGAGAGTTATAACACAGGTTTCTCTGTTCTGCACCAAGAGGACTGCAACATGTAATAGATACAGTGACCCAAGAAGAAGAACTTTCAACTTAACATCCCTCCATCTGTGGAAATGTAAGTGGAGTTAATAAAAACACATAGAATGCCAGACTGGTTTGGGTTGGAAGGGACCTTCAAGCTCATCCAGTTCCAACCCCCCTGCCAGCAGCAGGGACACCTTCCACTAGACCACGTTGCTCAAAGCCTCATCCAACCTGGCCGAGAACACTTCCAGGGAGGGGGCATCTACAACTTCCTTGGGCAACCTGTTCCAGTATGTGACCACCCTCACAGTGAAGAACTTCTTCCTAATATCTCATCTAAACCTCCCCTCTTTCAGCTTAAACCCATTTCCCCTTGTTTTGTCACTAACTGCCCTTATGAAAAGTCCCTCCCCAGCTTTCTTGTAGGCCCCTCAACCATTCATCGGATTCTCTTTGGAAGAGGTGAGATTAGGAAAGGACTTGAGCTTGAAGCTCTCAATTTTGTGTATGAATCTGAATTCCACACAAGGCCACACTCCCTTGACTCTGCAGTCTGCTTTTCTGCCCACAGTATTACAGCCATGATGTTCAAATACTCATTTCAGATTGTTTGCCTTTTCAGAAGTCTGTTCCCATGAAATGGGAAATGGCTACTGCTGGTAGAAAAGAGAAATCAGTTTAGATTCCTTAATACCTTTAATTACCTAAAAAGTAACCACCTAAAGTTTGTAAAACGTAGATATAATACCAGGCTAAACAGGCAAGTATTTCCTTAAAAGCCAGTAGCTGAAAACAGGTGAAAAATCAGAGATTCAGCTGCATAAAAAACCCCCAACTCACTGCAAAAAAAAAGTAGTGCTCCCAAAGCAACACCAGAGCTAAAATAATAGAGAAAATATGACTTGGCTTCCCAGTCACCCCCAGTGAATGAGATTAGCACTGTGCCCTCCTCCAATATCTGCCTCTGAAGGCTGAGCTAGTGGCTGAGCCACGTCAAAGTGAAAGAAATGTCTTCACAGAGCTATGACCTCTGATCTGCTGGGTCTACACTGTGAGCTGCACTGACAGCCTACAGTTACAGGTACAATTCTAGATGATGTGGTGACAGTGCTGAAGGCAGCTATCACAAGCATCTATCCACACCATGCCTGCTTCCTGGGGGACACATGGGCTGAGAGAGTTGGGGTTGTTCAGCCTGG
>NW_010294663.1:0-18383 GCF_000700745.2 Antrostomus carolinensis
CTGGCCTCTAGCCAGGGTCAAGCCACCACAAGGAAGTATTTCTAGAAGGACTAGTCTCAACATAACCAAGTAAAAAAATCCAGAAGCTTTTAGACAGAGGAGTATTAACTATAGGAAAAGTGGAGATGCTAGTGCTGCAACACTTAATTACCAGAATCTGTGTTGTCTAGGAATCCTTTGGGAAAAGTTAATTCAGAAAACAGGAATATAGATCCAATTTGCTGTCAGAAAGGTCGGATTAACAAAATTTGTCATGCATTACTGTCCAGGGTTCAGGTATGATAAGCAGGGACAAGACATGCTGCGTGCAGCTTATTCCTCCTGGAAATATTTGATATAGCAGTAATTTATCTACTCAGTAAAGACATGAAGGGGTGGGAAAAAGGTTAAAGACAAAGCTCAAGAGTGCCAAGCTTTGAGAAAAGACTAAATAGTGGAAAGGCCAGACA
This sequence comes from Antrostomus carolinensis, assembly GCF_000700745.2. Classification (NCBI taxonomy): domain Eukaryota; kingdom Metazoa; phylum Chordata; class Aves; order Caprimulgiformes; family Caprimulgidae; genus Antrostomus; species Antrostomus carolinensis. The sequence goes on from NW_010294663.1 coordinate 450, forward strand.
AACAATAAAATGGAGCCAGGACCAACTAGGTAAGCCATAGCACAAATTTAATTGCATGTTTAATAAGCGTAAAAGATAGCAAGTGTAAGAACAACAGGCTAGATATATAGGGAGAAAGTTATTTTACAACTGCTCAAACAATTCTTGAAACTACCTGTTTTCAACAGCTTTTCTTTAACGGAATTAGCTTATAATGTAGGAGGAAGAGAATGTTCACAGAGAGGAGAGTAGATCATTAGTCATTGCTAGAACATCAAATACCTTTAAGAAAAAATTAAGAAATCTTAAATTTCAAAATGTAAGAAAAAAATTAAGAAAAATATTTACAGAGGAACAACTGAATTTATGAATTCAAACATTTAATCCATTAACAAAATGCATCACTCAGTTAAGTGTACAAACATTGTGTTAGTCAACAGTTCTTTCCCTTTATATTTAAACATTTCTCCTTCTGCATATCAAAGGGGAATTAAAGCTGCAAAATAAACTTACATTTATCAGTGACATAAGTGATTGGAAGGACAAAACTCTAAGATGAAAAGGCTCCATTCAAAGCTTAGTCTCATGAGGCTCAAATGTCATCAAGAATTTAACCACAATTTTTTAATACAATTCCTGCACAAAGGAAATGGCTGGAAGTTGTACTAGCAGCCTCACCTCTTCACGTTTTGCCCTTGACCTACTGACAACCTGCAGTAGAATCACCGTTGGCATCTGGCACAGGCAAAACTGTGCTGGTATTGAAAACAGAAGAGTTACATTTTTATTGGTATCTTCATAAATGTAAAGCTGAATTTTAAAAAAGGAGATAAGAGGCTGTCAAGAGATAAGCCAGCCTTAAAATGAAGTGCAAGAGAAAGAAATGATACCTACACATCATGAAGGCAGCTCTCTCAGAATTATGGTTTTGAAAAGATGAAAGAACCACAAAATCAGTTTTCACTCCCAGTCCTTTAATAAGGATTACACTCGGGAAATAAAGGCATAACATCAAAGCATGAAACACAGCCTGTGACCTGATGAATCGCTTAAGGTACTAAACCACTGCCAGTCTTAGCATTAGACTTTCTTTATAGTCACTAAGCGGCAAATGTTTATGGGTTTGTGCACTTTCAGATACTGCAATGGCTTTTATGTTCATCAAAATGCAAACGTTAGTCCCGAAGTCAAGTGTCCTGAGCAGAACAGAACAGAAGCAGTGGGCTAGGAAAGCTGCAATAAATTCTGTTGTTCACATAAAGGGAAAAAAATGCTTGTAACTTACACCTTTCTCTTTTCCTTTCTAGCAGCTGCTCACACTAAAACAGATCACGTACTGAAGTGAATTTTGATTGTCATCTCAATTTAAGAATGGCTAGAGAGAAAAATCTGAAACAGACTATTCATATCCACTTCTAGGCAACACATTCATTTCTAGTGAAGGCATACACCTGCTAAGTTACTTTCAGAAATTATTCCAAAGTCAGTTTGCTGGCAATGTGTGTTTCCCTACTTAACACCGTATTTGATTCTGTTTCGTAGGACATCCTGAATCACTTAGGAGTTAGTATTTTCCTACATACATTTCACATACCAGTTCAAAAATTGACCTACAACTCTTGAAGACAGTACAGAAGTTTGAAGAAGGCATCTGAATTTGTAATTAAAAATCAGAGAGGCACTGAGAAAGAAGAGTCCTCAATCAGAATCTTTCCAATCTTTCTCTCAAGTAAAAACTAATAACTTGCAGCAGTGACCCAGTGAAGTGCCTTTGTTTTACTCAATGTTCCACAGCTGCGGGCGGATAAGACTGCATTGGAAAGTAATTTTTTAAGTTTTCCATTCATTTCCAAATCTTCAGCTGCTACAAGTGGCACAGAGTTTTAAAAATTTTAGAATAATGCACTGAAAGGTACAGTATGAATACCACTAACAGAGACATCTATTTTGATTCCTTTTTATGCAGATTCATGGAGTTTAGTTAGATGCTGTCCTCCCTACGGAAAAGGTGCACAGGCACTGGTAGCTGTTGGAAGTAAATAGCTGGGCACAGAAAGACAGTCTGAATGATGCTGCCCTTCCAAATGCTAAGTTTTCTAGAAAACCCTTCAAGTATGAAACATGGCAGCCAACCACTACCTTCCTAAGGAAGAACATTTCACTAGCTTCTGTTCAATGTAAAAAGTGGGTCAATATCTTATAGGAGTCAGCTGCAAACTAATGACACTTTAAAAAAATATGGAGTAAGATACAACATTAATTGCTGCACATCTTTCACAAGGAACCCTCTCTATATTTTCTTTCTTTGAATAATTTTTTCTTTTTTTTTTTTTACAATAAGAAGTTAAATAAATAAGCTAAAAAAATTCAGAGATCTATTAAAGCAGCAGCACATAGATGAGCAGAATACACGTAGTCTCCATGCTAGAGTTCTTTTTCCTAACATGTTATCCATACTTGCAGCAAGGAAGCAAAGTTTCCACATGCAATATATATACTATTCATAAATATCTGTCACATTTTAGTAACATTATGTAAGGCTAATGGAATAGATTAACTCCTTGGAAAGCAGCAGTGAAGATAACAGCTTATGCAAATCTCTTACTGCAATGCCATTAGGAGTCAGGACAGTCAGAGGAGAAAGGTACCAAAACTTCCTTTCCCATTCCATTTGAACTGATTGCCTGCAACAGAAACAAACATTTCCTGTGACATTAAGTTGTCATCAGCTTTTGTGATTCCCAGTTCATTCAGTCTTTTCTTGGGCATCTGGCTCTTCTTTGCAGAAGTGGCCCTGAGTTCATTTGCAATTTCGTAACTGCCTTCAGTTTGTTCAGAAGTCTCAGCTGGTTCATAAAATTCCAACTCATCAGTTACACATTCAGTTAGTTGTTCTTGCCTGAAGCCCTCTACACAGGCAGTCCCATCACCTGCCTGGGTAGGCTGCGTATTCCCTAAGTCAGGAAACAATAAGAATGTCATCAACAATCAGGTAAAACACTCAAATCACTTAAGACTCCTGGAATTAAATTTTCTTTAGGCTTAACATTTTCACCTGACCCCACTCACTTTTTGGATAATTAAGACAGTCACATATTCCAAATACAGTGTAAGATACTTAAGGAAAAGGTTTCTTCTTGAGATGACAAGTTGCCAAGTGATAACGATATTAGAAAAAATTACAGTGGGTTTACACATTGCACTTAGTGGTTGTTCTTCTTGAAGAAGATGTAATATGAGAAATACGTTTGTCACATTTTATTTACTACAGATAAAAAATTCTGTGCTGGGAACATGTCTCAGCTCTATTGCACAAAAGAAAAACGAGCAGAGAATTATCCTGAAACAGAAGAGCTGTAAGAGAAACCGCATCTGCTTTCTCGCTGGTCGCACTCTTGTTTCTGTATGAGCCAAGGAAGCCGTTAGTCATAAAGGCTCTGCTTAGCAGAGAGCACAGATCAGGTACAGAAGAACTTTACAAAGGAAGTGCACACACACCATGAAGCACAGAATTTCACAGTATTTCTCTGCAGCGAGTTCATACTTTAGGGAAATCCAGTGTTCTGAGTTATGAAGATTTATTTCAGCTAAATAAATCTAGACATTATTAGAAAATTTAAGAGACTTGTTCACAAATTATGCAGTCCAAAAACCTGAGTATACTAGATTAACTAGTTTTAAGAGTTTCTTCTAAGAAGAGAAAAATACCTTTCATTCTCTCTGCTGAAGCATCCTTTACATCAGAGGGCATTGTTGGCCTAACCAGGACCACACCATATCCTTCATTATTATGGATCATATTATTAACCATGGTTATCTTCGGGATGTCATAATGTCCATCTAGAAAGTTCTACAGCAAAGAAATGGAAACCCAGCATGTTAGTTATGTCCAGCTAAAGGGATGCAAAATATTCCAGTTTTAGGCAGAATCAGTTCTATGCATTGGCTAGAATTTTATTATCTACCTATGCAAGTGGCACTGCAAAAAGCATTTTCTTAATGGTAGATAAGAAATAAAACAAGTATACTGCTTTGGTAGACCAACCCAAAGCAAACAAGTACCATTATCATACGTGACACATAAGTGTTCTACCATAAGGCAGAATTATATAAACACAATAAATAAACACAAGTTATTTGCATTAATTCTAGCTGCTGTAAGCTTTTGAAAAACAAGTACATTCAGCCTTGAACTGACCTTTACAAGTATTCCTTCCCTGCAGTGGTGTATGCTGTTATCTAACAGGGTGCACGTACTACCTGGATATATTTCCACACCAGCACCCTACAAGATAAAATCAGTGGCAGTTCATAAATAGTTCAGGCTCATTTCCCATTTAACTTGACAACTCTATTGTGGATCTTTCTGTTTGTCTACCAGTTTGTGCAATGCAAAATTGTGTTACCACTCCTGCTGCACAGCTTTGTGAACCAACTTAAGCAGCAATACCCAAGGCTGAGGCCCCAGGGATAATACTATTGCCACCAGTCCATAAAGGCTCTGTTAAAGAGTAACTGCACAGTCTTGCATCACATTCTTGTTCTTTAGTCATCTACCTCAACACTCAAAGCCTCATTGTTCTTTGAAATGTCCTAATTAGAGTTCAATTCTGTGTTTTTCATCTTTCTGTAAGAATCAATGGACAAGGATCATTCCTGCATTTCATTTGCAGAACAAATGCAAGGCTTAATGAGAAAATTATTTATGGGCAGAGAAAACAGAAAATCACTTTAAGAGTGTTGCAGGACATCACTCGGTCTAGCAACAATTATTTCACAGATGTCCCCTGTTACTACATCACTTTCATAACATCACACACAAACCAGCAGGATTTCTATCAACTGGATACTGTTGTAGGCGACAAGATCCCTGGGACCAATCTCTTAACAACACATAGCTGTCCAAAAGGAATCCGCAAAGTTTCTCTCAAGAGCTACAGAAGTTACCCCACTCCTGACTGTATTATTTCCAAGTAGAAACCTTTATTTTAATTTAGGAAATAAGCCAGAGTTAAGAATTTGTATGTACCATGGCACCATACAGATCTGAGTTTTTCATTAACAGCTCCGCTGATGTTCGGATTATTACGCCTGTAGTTTCACATTGTAACACGCAGTTCTCCAGGGTGGTTTTCCCACGATAGACATCTACATATACAGAAAACAAATATTGTTTAATGAACCAGTTGCACAAAGGCAAAGCCCTCCTACAGATAGATGGACTTGTAGCATTTTTGGAGTGTGATAAAATCACTATTTTAATTTTATTCACTTCAGGTTAATTTTACTGAGTTGCTCACACAGTTTGAACTCGTGCTGTTTTTCTAGTATAAGCAGTGCTGCAGGGGAGCACTAGTCACACATTTGTCTCAGAGGGTTTTTGGCTTTTTTATTTTTGAAAGTGACACAACTATTCTTTTCATTATATTCTTATGAGACCTCTGAATCAATAAGATATTAAACACATGTATACAGGTGTTAATAAACATTTAGACATGTTTAAAAACAAATGTCTGTTGAGGTAAAGTACTAACCAGCACCTTCTGCAAAGACAGAAGGCCATGGCCAATAAATTTATTGAATACAACATAGGATTATTTGAGACTCAGTTTGAATGTGCTGTCAGCAAAGTTCTACACTACTTCTACAGCCCAGGTCATTCCTCAGTTGAGAGTTGGCTGGGTTCAGCTATAGCTGAATATTGACATGGGGGTTCTTTGGTGGAAGGAGAAATTATTTCCTTTTCCAGGTAGCCTCACATAGGCTGTGCAGCCCTCAGAGTCAGGTTGCTTTAACAGCAGAAAAATGAAGTCAAATTACCTTATGCAAGTGTAAGAATAAAATGCAAGAGCCACAATAGCTTGAAAGGACAAAGAGTAGAAGTTATTTTGATGTCCACACTACAATCAAGTTAAAAATTATACCTGTAGGGCTCCTCTCTACAACTTTTTCTTAAAACTAGTAAACTCTAACACTGGGTCCCAGCTTTAAGTCTAACAGTAAATTATGAAAGATTCACAAAAAGGTCAAGATGCTTTTATACTTACTTAAAATCCCCTTCACGGCATCACGTTGCACTAACTTCAAACTGGAGATCCTTACATTGGCTCCTGTACAGTCAACAAAGTTGTCTCCTTTCCCTCGTTTTTCTATCACGATATCATCTGGCAGTCCATAGCCTTAAAGCAGAAGTGAAAGATGCAAGTTTGATGAATAACAGTCAGGTGCTCAGTACATAACAGACATTTAAATTAAATATGGAGGTTTAAAACTTGAGGTCTACTATCTTGAATAAGATTTTCCACCCAGTGGCCAGGCTACACCTTAAATCCCCGCTGTACCAAGGTCCAAGCACTGAAAACCAAACTCAAAAGTTTACATCTTACTTGTATAACACAAAAGTTTGTCATACAAGTATGTAAACAAAAGTTTACATCTTACTTGTATGACACACAATAAAACACACAGTTATTTCAGACAGTGGAACAAAAGGATAACTGAGCTCACATTTACCAGGACCAGTTCTCTGTCCCAAAAGTTACAACAGAGCCTGGAGACGCAGTAACCAAGGACACACTGGGGCCTGCAGTCTGCTTTCAAAGTACAGAAGTTCACTAGAACAAGCAGAAGTTCCAAAGAGCATGAGGGAGAAAGCAGGCACCACCACAATACAAGGAAGCAAGTGCAAAGGACTTCCTGTTGTTAGCAAGCTTCACTCAACTTCCCTATTTAAATGAAACTTGGGTCTAAATTTAATGTTCCTATGTTACATGGGCTTCCAGATTAATTCAGATTAAAAAGAAACTTTCACAGGCACATGCCAACATTGATTTACCAAGCCATCCACAGTTGTCAGCATTCAACCACTTACAGGGAAATTTATGAGCATGTAAAGCTTTTATTGCTTGTCACTGACAAGAATCATGATAAGGAAAGCAATAATGCAGCATCTATTAAAGCAGCATGAGTCCTATCATTTCCTCAAAGCACACACAAACTCAGATAAGAAGTGCCTGAGCAAGATGCTAGCTTTTAACCAAGTACATAAATAAATACTGTAATATGCAAGTAGAAAGGTTAAAAAAAAAGAAAAAAAAACCTTTGAACAAGAGTTAGCAGAAAGTTTTAAAGACAGCAAATTTAATGCAAAGTTAAGTGATTTATATTTCAATACACTACACTATCTAGAAATATTTTCCCACGGCTACCGATTTATGGCCACCCCTGGGGAGGAGGTGGCAGTTTTCTTCCAGTACATAAAAAGAGAGCACCACAGGACAGCAAGTGGCACATCTAGTTTAACTTCACACCACTACAGAAAGAGGTTATTATCCAAGGCAAGAGTTTTAGGAACAACTGCCCTACAGACTACCTGCAGTTTTTCGAACTGTGCTTTTAGTTGCCTTACACTTCACCTCTGAAGCAGTGGTGCTAGAAGTAAGAAGGAAGCCGGTGACAAGACAAAGACGAGAGGAGTCACCTCCTGTCAAGTAGTGTTCAATACAGTGTGGTCACAGCTAGACACCCTGTCCGAAAGCCAAGTGACTCTACAGGAGCTAAAGGCAATGTCATCCTCTAACACTGATCGCAGATATAAGATGGGCTCATGCTACAGGTTCCCATCCAACTTGAACAACTACAGTACAAGCAGACAGGAAGTTCTTAGGTGCCTTTGCTACACATTTTTTGTCTAGTGTTAAAGTTATCCTTATCACGATTTCCTGCAGTTGCTACTGCTTTAACTTGATTTAGTTCTTGTAAGCTTTTATTTATCCCTGACTTACCAATCCTCCTACTTTCAACCTTACTACTGACTTGCACAGTGGCTAGAAAAAAATAAAAACTCTACCAAGTAAAGTGACATTAAATCTTTGATGAGTCACCCCTCCATCCCAAGAAAGCTGGCAAACCAGACAGCTGCTCAGATTAGCATTAGCAAAATTTTTCTTGATGCTCCTACTTCAAATGTTTTTGGCTGCTATTAATGCTGTAAAAACTTCTTGAATAGGAGTCTAGATAAGATGAAATACCCTGACACATACTCATTATTCAGAGTGGTTCATACTAAAGATACCTATTTATATGCCTTGCTCCTTAAAATAGAGCAGCTCATCCTTTAATAGGTGTGCTATTGCACCATTTGTATTATTGTTTTCTCAAAACTAGAAAAGCAATAAATACCACACCACACAATTTTAGAGCAATGTCATTCCTGCAGATAAATAAAGCACTTTCTGGAGAACCTTTAGCCTGTAGGTGCATTGTCTATCAGCATGCACATCTATATAAACCAAACATACACAACAGAAATGAGAGAGAAAGAAAATGACACTCATAAAACAAAAAGGGCAAGAAAAAGTCCAGGACAGCAGGAAATTAAACTCACAGCCTTCTTCCCATTAAGAAGTTTTGACAAGATAAAAATGCAGCTAAGTAAGTATCTGAACAGCTGCATGAGACCCAGTGATATACAGACTATTACACCGCGACAGACTGTGCACGCCTGAAGCAGAGTAATCACACTGAGAAATCAAGAACTGTGAGGAATAAATAGCAACATATCCTAGACAAGGCAGAAGTACTTCAAACACAACAAATATTTTGCAAGAAAAATGGAATCTCACATGCTGTGTCTGTTTCTACAGAATGAATACACGTTAAATCAGCAGCTCCCTCCTCTACCCAGGCGCTTCCCATAACGCAGATTCCCATTGGTACCCCCCCACGTCACAGACCTGCAATAAGTGCCATAAACTAAGTGCTTGGCTCTTTCCTCTGTGTTCACCAGTGCTATACTGGCAGTAAGCCTCACAGTACACCTCTGAAGTATATTAAGACATGCAAAGGACATCTTTCAAGTACTCTTAAGTTACTGGCTCTAAAAACTGAAGCCTCTAAGAATGACTTTTGTGTTTCCTAGATGAAAAAAATTAAGTCCCTCATGTTTCTGTTGAATCCTTCCTATTATTGATATAATCAGGATTTATCCAGAAAAATAGTTAGGGGGAAATAATGAATTTGCTATTAATCAGCAAAATTTGCAGTTTATTTGCAGAAGCAATTATGGCTAATGAAACAGTTTACTCCATCCTGCATTAAATATGGCTCTACAAGCAGAAATAGGAACACGCTGAAGAAAACAAATGCCCCCACCAAACTCCACAAAAAGTAAATCCTTATGCAGAGCTAGTTTAAGACATTCAGTTTACTTTGTTTTAAGGATGTTTATGCTAGCAAACCTTCTACCTTCTAGTTCAATTGAATCAGCAATGCAGAGCACGCCATCTACAACATAATGACCAGGACAGATGATGACTTTCTCTCCTTCATAACAGGCATTTACAGCTGCCAGTGGATCATTGTGAAACTGTAAAAGACAAACAATATAATCAGCTTCTGAAGAATGCTATAAAATTGGATGCATTTATGCCCTTAAAGCTTGCTTTTCAATTAAATGTTGCTGCTTTTGCTTAAAAGAAACCCTTTTTAATGGCACCAATAATACACAATTTCTATTTTGAATTAAAGAATCATAGCACACGCAGGACAAAAACAGCCTTAAAACATTCCTTTGATGTTTGTGTCATGTCCACTTCCCCCATGAGAAAACTGGGGCAGAGACACAGATTGAAGAGCACATGCACCAGCTAGTAAACCTCAAGACGGCCTTGGTCCCAGCCCAATATTTGAACTGTGCCTCAAAAAAAACACAAAAAAAACCCCCAAAAACACCAAAAAAACAACAACATGGCACCTATTTGAGCTGGTCTGAACACTGACATAACCCTTCACTCCCGGTGCAAGTCATCTCAAAATACAGTTCAGATATTACAGTGGCAAATACAGGGTCCGCATGGTCCTTTTTCTTGCCCAAAGAAGGCAGGTTGATATCCATTACAAATATAACTGGGGAATTCTGTATGGAAGGGTAACAAATAGTACAGAAAAACTGCACATTTATTGCTTCCCAGCAAATTCCAGAGCAAGCATAGTGCAAGTATTTTCAATTGCCAAGTCAGAAAATCTGATTTATAGCCCAAAAGTTAATCCAGGACCTTGCTTGTGGCTCCATTTTGGCCATCTGTAATTCATAAACTTCATCAGAATACAGCAAGCGATTTCACTTGGCCACAAAGAATCCAGACTCTTCTTAACTGTTGAAGTGGTAAGTCCTGTTTGAATTCACTAAAACATAGCTGATCGAAAATAAATGTATCTCCTACAGAGAACTAAAGCAACAGAATGACATTTCTTTCTCCAAACTCTAGATCATTTTCAGTAGCATCCATAGCCACAGGTATTTCAAAACTAAATCAAAGTATTATGCCTTACCATGTTTTATTGTGGAACTATTGTACAAGGTTTATCTCATTATATTCTACACACAGGAAGGAAACTGCTTGGATAGACTACTCAGCAGTGACAAATTAATTAAGAGAAATTATTTGTATCATCTTTTCTTACCATTTATTGTTTAAATTACAGTGCTTTTTTTGAATGGAGAAAAATAACACTGTGCAAATGCAGTATCTTGCATATGACAAATTAACTTATTCTTCCACATTGTTTCTTAAGGAGAAAAAAGTATTAACAGACAGTTAATTCCTGTAACTGTACCTGTATTTCTAGATCTTCACCACAAGATTCAGGGCAAAGTTTGTCCCTTATCAATGAACGCAGGAGACTTGCCACCACGGTTAAGCATACGATATGAGTGATTTTGGTACCTGTTGGCCTCAATCCTTTAGCTTGGAGACCACTGTATTTTTGGTAACCAAACACATACCTAAAACAAGAGCAACAAAGCCATGAGATCGTTCTTCAGTAAAGAACGTCCACATATAGTTTCCTATATCCCCTCCTTGCACAAACCCACCAAGTACCTCAGCAGAGGATTCTCAATTAGTTTTAGCTTTTGTCTCAAGTGCTCTATTTTCTCATACAATTTTAGTCCTTCCACCATGGAGACATTTTCTACTTCTGAGTCCGAATCACTGCTTGATATGGTGTTCCTCACATCTAAAAACTTCCTGTAAAGCTCTTCACATTGAGACAACAAGTTCTGGTAATCAGCTACAAGCCCAGAAGGCACACGGTGTTCAAGGATGTCATAATGCCTGCAATTCAGAGAAAAGGGTCAGTCTATTTCGTATTTACAATTCTGAAAGATCAAATACAAACCTGGAGAGAACCTGAGGAGTTCTGCATCAGTACTTTAGTCAAGATTCTCTGCAGTCTATAGCAATGCTTTTAAAACCAGCAAAACCAAAAATCTGGACACAAACGTATTACTTTCTAAATAGTTGCCCATCCACCTTGAAAGGTTAAATACAACTGTCAGAAACTCACTCTAAAACAAAGGCATAAGCACAGCTATCGAAAAATAGTAAGCCTTTAGAAGGCAATTAGATACAATTTGAAGCATTTATTAGAAAACCTGAGAAAATCATGTCTGAAACAGAAGAAAAATCCTACAATGCAAAGTCTCTATTAGCAACAATCTAAACAACTACCTGGACAAAAACTCAGAATGAATAAGAAAGGCATTACCAGCACCAGATGAAGATGTGAGGGCAGGGCATAGTCAATTTTGCACCATCCCAAGAGTATCCTCTACTAATGAAATAGCAAGCCTGAAAATGCCAGCCCAAAGTTGCATTGCCAAAGTCAGAAAGATGAGGACATCTGTCAGCTAGATTGTGCCAAGAATTGTAGGGCCAATCATGTAGGACCAATCATGGTCACTACAAGAAAGCTGGACAGCAATTAATGATACAAATAAAACAAGATTTAATTATCTCCCACCATTTTTGTAGGAACCAATTAAATGCAATATAAATAGCTCTATTTGAGAGGCTACATGAAATAAGGGCAAAGATGTTCCCTCAACTTTCAGAGGTTCTTTAAAGGGTACACTTAACGCAGGCTGCAAAGAGCAAGAAGATTTGTAGTCAGAGCAGTCACTATCTATACAGTTCAAATAAACAGCATGTACAGAAACACGAAGAGCCTCACGAAATTTTGGCAATGGAGTTATCAGAAGCAACAGAGTAAATTAATGTAGCATGATTAACAGCAGCAGAATTTATAGCAATATAGAAATACTAAATATTTGAAGGAAACAATGTCATACATAATTTGGCTCTGAAATGCATGCTTTACATTTTAGAGCTGGTCACTGTAAAAGCACATAAAACTACCTTGTTTTTTCAAGCTTTAATTAAACAGTTCATAACAGCTTTGCTTGCCTCAGAAGACTAGTACAACCTAATGTGCAGCGTAAAGATACTGTCTGTTCTCATTAAAACAGTGCACACCAGAGACCTGAAAAGTTTAAAGTATCATATGTTTCCATGCATTAAATGTTAATGTTATTTCTGAGCCGACACATTACTTAGATCACAACACACAGGACAGCATCAACATCAGTGTAGCTTGGAGAACAGGCTTTGTATCAAGCATGGTATGGGAGAATAAGAAAAGATAACATTTACTTTTCTGCTTGAAGATATTGTTTAAGCATTTTGAATTCTTGCTAAAATGGTTGTAAGGCCACTCACAGTGTTCAAAAAAATAATAAGAACATTATGCCGTGGCACATCATTGCATTCTGGGTTCATTCTGTGCAAAGTCTCCATAAGGCTTCAAAAGCCCAACAGATTAGCTATCTGCTGGAGCATACAAGTTTAAACACTTCAGAAACACGTACAGTTTCCATATATAACACTTCCTCACAATTTGTAAGATCTCAGAAAAACACAGGCATATCAGAGTCATCAAATGTCACACTGTGGGTAACAATTTCTTCATAAAGCATCTGCCATATGCTATACTCCAGCACATGTAACACCATATTCTAAACATCATTTCAAGGTAGCTTACAAATATTCACTGATGGTGTTCCCCAGCATCACAGCAGTACCAAAGCTGGATCTGAATGACACACCAACTTCCAGATACTCATGATGCTAAATTATAATAAGTAAAGAAAAAGAAAAATAACTCATGAAAGACTTAAAAATTATCACTTTTCAATTATTCAGTCCAGGTATGGTTTACAGTGTGCTTTGGTTATCTAGCACCCTCAAGAATATAACCAGATTGTGTCCTTTTGCACTGCTTCAGTTCCATATGGCAGGACAGCATTAAAAACCCACCTTCAGGAAACCTAATGCCAACTAATCCCACCAGGGAAAGAAATACACACATTCCTCCTTCAGCATGACCAATTTACAAGTTTTTGTTTACATTCAGTTCCATTCTGGTTCTTATTCTATGCCCAGAGGTATCAAAGCATCCCACGCTAGCTTTAATTAGGATTACAGTTCCCAGGCCTGCAATTTGAAGGAGGCTATAAACTGGGTTTGGAGTGCCATCTGATGGAAGGTCAGGGATTACAGGGAAAAACTGAGGGTTTGGAAATCAAGTGGCAACCTCTTATACTCTCTGTACAAAATTTTGACAAGCAGGCAGTGAATGCTGTTAGAACAAACTTGCTTTGATTTACTAGTGAAGAGGGTTTTTTTAATCTAGTTGTGTGTCACTACTCCCACATCATTTCCTGGGGTTCTACCCTAGTACTATCAAAAGTGTACTTACAATTTCAACCGAGGCTCAACACATCGCACAAAGTAATCAAAATCGTCCTCCTCCTCTTCGTCCCAGGTCCTCCAGATGCACTGGTAGAAGAACCTTTTGAAGCAAAGTAAATGTTCAATCACAAAAAGAAGGGTCACATTTACCTGAGACAACAGCACCAGAAACACAAATGCAACCAATTTGAGAATTCATCTCAAAGCATCATCTCTCTCCAATTCCATGCTACTCTACTGTAAACTATTTAGTATGCACAGAAGTTATCTTTCTCACCTTTTGTTTACTTGCATCAAGAGTTTTGAGTATCTAAGTTCGAAATTCCTAATAGCCTGAGTCCCACTTTCATCAAAAGAGAGTGAACTTTCATCAAAAGAGAGTGAACAGCTAAAAGCTGAATTTGAGAACAAGACTTACACTCTTTAGATCCTGAGGCTTTTTGGTTGTTTGGTTTTGGCCAGGCATCCTTCAGACAAGCTTTCTTTTTGACAATGAGTTTGTCACCTCCATCATTCAAGCTTAGATCTCTACTAGTAAGTAATTCTCAACAGAATGTGTCTCTTCTCCCCTGTCCCTCCTGCACCCATCACTTCTGAAATGGTGCATATTCTAGATGGGAAGGTCATTCCTCCTATTTTAGCTTTTTCATCCAGTTCTACTTCCTACTTGTAGACAGCTTTCAAACAGCATGTAGTACATGAAAGCAGGGGGGATGGAAAAGAAACAGAGATATGACAAAGAAAGGAAAATAGAAATAGTAAGATGTGAACAGACACATGCAGAATAAAAAACAAATTTAGGGGAGGAGATAAAATGCAGAAGAAAGAAGAATAGAACAAAAAAAAAATCCACCAATATGTTATAAAAGCAGCAGGGTGATACAGCCCAAGGAAATCTGGGGTTGAGAAGAGAGGGAAAGCAACACAATTATTTTTTTTTCCCCCTTTTGACACAGAAAGAAGTCTGACAATCACCAGCAGCTAAGTGTACCTCGTGATCGTGTGATAACCTGCAGCTGCAGAGGACACCACAGATTTTCTTTTTCTTGTACCAGTAATCAGATTTACTTTGGAAAGCTTGGCTTGTGGAGCCACCAGCATGACCACAAGAACCCATTAGATACTACCAGAATGTAATTGTTCAAGACCAACAAACACTGATCGTTTTCCTACCTGACATGTTCTACAGCTAGTGCTGTCTGGTCAAACTCTCCTGACTCATCATACACAACCCACAGCTCCTGCAGTGGTATCTGACGCTCCTTCAGCTCCAAGAGTTCCTGCATGCACTCCAAGGTAAAGGTGCTATCCTGTGACTTGCACAGAAAAGGCTCACTGAGTTGCACAACTGCTTTCAGAGCAGAGTACTCCACATCAACAACCTGTTGGAACAAACAGTCCTTAAGATTTCTCAGAACCTTAGTGAGGCTAATATGACATGTGTAAGTCAGCAGGCCATACTGCAAGCGCTGGCTGACCCACACAAACCAATGCACGTTTCATAGTACAGCGAAGGCAATCCATTTAGCTGAAGTGACACCCCAGAATTAAGCTTCTCAGAACCACACATGCAGAGCCTTTTCCACATTCAAAACTGTTCAAATCCCTCATAATACTCATATAAGGCCAGTAAGCTGCTTCCCCATGGGGTTTTTTTGTTTCTTTTTAAAAAAAATGGCAAAAGCTGTATCCTCAGACTCAAACAAATCAATACCTAAAGTTCCCAGAGACTCCTTTGGGGCTCATTTTTCAAAGTGCCCACAAGATACAAAGAGGTAGTCTGGGTCCATGAAAGCCATTTTGTCACTAACTGGGCTGAAAAGCTGAGGGGGTACAAAGTTTTTCCCTCTTCAAACATGTAATGGAACTGCAAGTTTGAACATCCCAGGTTTGCACAAAGATGTATGACTTGGACACTGAGAGACCTAGAAAAGGAGTATCCCAAACCAGCAGAACTCACTGGCAGGAGGTTTGCAATGTGGAAGAGCTACTGCCAGTATGAAGGTGCATGAAAAGGAAGAATTTTACTAAATAAATAAATAAATAAATAAATAAAAACCACAACACCAACCCCAAAAAAACCACCTGACAAATGATCAGATCTTGACATTTGAAAAGACTACATGACAACAGCCAGCTCTGGACCAAGTACTTACCCCCTCCGTGCCCACAGTTATACCCTACAGCTCACTTGCACTGACTTGGTGCTTCCCCTTCCAGTTTCAAGCAAGGAGCCCTTTGAAAAAAATTCCTATTGCTCTAGCCATCACTGGCAACTAGATATGAAAACATTACTATTTTCAACCAGCTCATAAACTTCATAGATAAATGACCTCTCTGTTAGAGAGGTAAATTATATTAATTGGAGACAAATGACTGAGCAACTGCATTCCATTTACCTCAACAATGACCTCAAATACATTAGTGCGCCAGACTGCCTGCCATCCAGATGGTTCAAGGACCTTCTCCAGGTACTCAGCCATGAATTCTTTCACCTCAGAAGCTTTGCAGTCAGCTAAAAAGAAATTGAAGACAGTACACTTATACAAGGAAAGAAAGAAAAGTCCTCCAGATTATTGGAAAATGAAAGTCAACACAGTTAGAATGTTCCTCTACTATATCTAAAGTTGGACTTCATTCTGTTTTGCTCAGGATAACCATCAACATTTTTGCTGTCTCTCAGTAGTGAGAAAGCTGGAGAGTCATCTGTTTTGTCCTTCTCTGGAAGAAGGGATCCCGTACTGAACCTTCCAGGTACTGAAGGTTTCAGTGCCAGTGGTATTATTAAACAGCTAACCTGTGCCTTATCTTAAACAGCCCTACTACACACAAAAAAGTTCTAGTAAGATCAGTTAAAACAAGGCACAGAATCTGGCATTGCCACCTTTTCCTTTCAATCATTCAGGTTTTATTTACTCATATTAAAACCATTGCCTCCTGGTCCACCAGGTAGAGCAGCTGAGGTTACAACATAAGTGATGGCAGCACCCTGTATCTTTTCTAGTCCCTGTTATTAAGAGCATCTCACAGTTTAATAAGGAATTTACTCCATTTAAACAGTCACTACAAGAAACCTGACTGCCTGATTTTTTTCTCCTGAGAAATGACTTACCCAAGATGTAATCCTGGTAAGTTTTAAATCGCTCATAAAACAACAGATGATCAGTACGAAAAATATCTGGAAAAAGCACATTCCCATCTAGCACAATCCTTCCTAAAGCAGTCCCTGGTTTGTCACGACTGCCATAGTCACTACAGGAATCATCATCTTCGTGGAGCATATCTGGGGAAAGGAGTGGAAACAAAGCAAACCCCACAAATTGTCAGTTCAACGTAGTCATCACCCTATCCCCAAAGAATTCCTGTTCAGTGTGAGATCTATCACAAACCTGCTTTCTATAACATATCATACATTATCCTCGGTGAAGAGATTATCTTACTTGGTTACTTGCTCTCTTCTTCAGAATATTTACCCTGCTCCTAAAAAGGTTCTCCCTATTTGTTGCCACCTGCCCTGAGCTGCAGTTACATGCTAATTTATTTTGTTCTATATGCAAGATCTAAAATTATTTAGGTAACAGATCACCATTCATGTACATATTATGCCTTATTGGTACACTGCCTGCATCACCCAGATGTGGTATCAAGCAATAATCCAAATGATTTTGGAACACGTATAAAACCCACACAACTGATCCAAAATAATGCACAGGATTACTGTGAGCAAAGAGCAAAATACAAGCAAGACGCATGAAAAAACTGCAGATGTTAGTCTCAGTTAAAGATGCGTTTTCACAGTTGCCCTTTCCCTCTCTCAAGTCTTTTCCTGTTCTTCAGTACAAGCACTCTTTTTTGTATTTTAATAAACTAACAAATAACAAAGCCCACGCTTGAAGTCTCCATGGAAATTCCAAGCCACATACTTAGACAGAAGAGACACAGTGTTGTAATTCTTAGCCCACTTAAATGAACGTTGGCTGAACCTTTGAAGAGCTTGATGCAATGGTGGCACCCCTTTAGCAGCCTCCAAATGCATCCCCGCTTGTGTTCTCACTACAAACTCAGTGAATTCAGCCACTGTTGGTCTCACAGTACCTCTCAGGCCTGGTCATCCACAAGTTCAGAAAACGTTAGAGACATGACTGCAGAAAACCAAGGGTGATGATGATTCTGGTCGGGTTTTTGGTTTGGGTTGTTTTTTTCCCCTTTTTGTTAATATAACAGCTCAAGACACCCTCCTTCTCCATAACTTAATTCTTTAACTATCCGTAGGCCTCTACACTTTCACCAGACTACAGTCTGACCTTCACTGGGTACATTAACAGAACAGAGCGGCCCCGGGCAAACCCCGCGCCCCATCCTG
>NW_010294664.1:0-17642 GCF_000700745.2 Antrostomus carolinensis
CAGTAGTCTTTCCTGGGGTCAGCCTGTTCCACAATCAGCCTCTTGAAAAACACCAGGTCATGGTCAGGTTGTAGTTTCCACCTTCATCTTCCAAGAACGACATGCCACTTCGTGATAGCTTGGCCTAGGGTTTGGACTGGTTATAACCAGCTTCTTGAAAAACACCAGGTCATGGTCAGGTTGCCGTTATCACCTTCATCTTCCAAGAACAACATGCCACTTTGTGATAGCTTGGCCTAGGGTTTGGACTGGTTAAACCCTCAGAGGGCAGGGGGCAAAGACAACAGACAGAAATGGAGAATAGAGAAGGCAATGTTTTTGGAGATCTGTGCTGAACAGACATGGCACAGAAACAGCCATCAGCAGAGCTGAGAGGCAGACTGCTGCAATCATTTGGAGGCTGGGAAACACCAACTGCATTATTGCATTGTTCATTAGTTTGGAGAATGCAAACAGCCATCAAGGTTTTGGACATGACATCCCATTCAGAAAGTTCCTACCTCCCTTGAGCTCAGGGTGATGAACACAGGGAAGCAAGCTATGCTTTCCTCACTGGGTAGCTTTTCTGTGTGTTAGAAACGTATCCTCTTCTTCCTGTCCCTCTATCACAGCTCCTCTGAAAAGGAGATCTCTCCTTCCAAAGGTGGAATATCTTCATGGCTAAGCCACGTAGTTTTGTTCCTAGCAGTTCACTCAAGATTTTTCGGGTAAGAAAACATGAATGGTGATTCATTTTTACCCAGGAAGACTCTTCTTGTCCATTGATTGTCCCCATTACCAGTGCATTTCTCAGCCTTCCAGATGGAAATCCGTGACGGATCTAGAGTGAGTATCAAGACTGCTTCCTAATAGCAGAAAGTCATAGAATCATAGCATGGTTAGGAGCAGTTCACTCAAGATTTTTCGGGCAAGAAAACATGAATGGTGATTCATTTTTACCCAGGAAGACTCTTCTTGTCCATTGATTGTCCCCATTACCAGTGCATTTCTCAGCCTTCCAGATGGAAATCCGTGACGGATCTAGAGTGAGTATCAAGACTGCTTCCTAATAGCAGAAAGTCATAGAATCATAGCATGGTTAGGATTGGAAGGGACCTTAAAATCATCTAGTTCCAAACTGCCCTGCCATCAGCAGGGACACCTTCCACTAGACCAGGTTGCTCAAAGCCTCATCCAGCCTGGCCTTGAACACTTCCAGGGACGGGGCATCTACAACTTCCTTGGGCAACCTGTTCCAGTGTCTGACCACCCTCACAGTGAAGAACTTCTTCCTAATATCTAATCTAAACCTCCCCTCTGCCAGTTTAAACCCATTTCCCCTATTTTTGTCATTAACTGCCCTTATGAAAAGTCCTTCCCCAGCTTTCTTGTAGGCCCCTTCAGGTATTAGAAGGCTGCTATAAGATCTCATGTCTACTTATTCCTGCGGCGACAGGTAGGCGAAGGAGTTATTACTATACAAGGCATGCGTGGACATGTTGAATCTGTGGAGAAAAGTGATGACTGATGTAGTCAATAGAGAAGCCCGCTTTTCTTGGAAAAGTCTGAGGAGATGGTACATTGCTCTCTTGAGCTAAAATCCAATCACCTCTCATACATTATCTCTGTTTTGATATAAGACAGTAATTGCTGGGGGGAAATATAAAAGGCAAGCTTTCCTCACAGCTTCATTTTACCACTAGTTTTGACTGGAATCAATGATGACTATGTCAGGATGTGCATTTGCATTTCCGTTCTCAAAACTGAGTTGTGTGGTTCTTGTGGTAATCCAAGAAAAGGAATGTCTCAGGGAAGACCTGAGAGAGGTGGACGGTACAGCCTCCACTTAGAGACCCTGATGTAGAGCATGTCATTAAGATGTGGCCAGTGCACCCACATAGTTTATGCTGAGGTCAAAGGGGAAAAGAGAAGGAGGACAGAAGTTTGGGAATATTTGGAGGCGAAGATCAACAAGAAGAATTGATCTGTGCTGTGAACATGCAACTGAGAGGGCTGGGAGTAGGCACAAGTGAGGACATCAATGGACAATACATCTGAGCACAGAAAGTGGGGAAGACAAAAGAAGCAACTACCAAAAAGAAAAGTCTGGGCTAATTATGAAGGGTCCAGTCAGACCATGGAAAGCCACAGTCTGAGGTTCCCTATCCAACAAATTACTGAACACCCCTTTTCAGCAAATTTATAATGGCAGCTTGAGTTTATATTGGCTCAGTGCTTTGATTCACTAGACCATGATGGTTTTGGTTTGGTACTAGATGCCCTAAAATTTGAATTACTACTTTATAGCCCACAGCACATGGAATGTGCTCACTCTAAGCTCCTGTCTATTACAATGCAGTTTAGAAGAGGAAGTTTATACAATAATATTGTACTTGTGAATAATCTTTTCTATCTGACTTAAGTTGTTTATCTTTCCACAAACCTGTTTACTAAAAATTCCATTTTCTCAAATGCATTGTTTCAGATTACCTATGTCAGTAGACAATTCTTAAGCTTTTTGAGAATATTTTTTTCAGAAGTCTTTGAGAAAGTTGTTACAAAAATCAGATGTATACTTGAATTAAAAAAAAAAATTAAAAAGAAAGAGGGTTGTACAAGGAGGTAAAATGTACATAAGACTTAGCCACCTAGTCTTAAACATAAGTATTATCTGAAATTAAAAGTCCCTAAGAATTACTTGTTTCAAATCAGCTATCCAAAATTTTCTCAGGTGGCCCCATTTATAACAGAGCTCAGCAGCAGCAGTTCCCATTTATTTCGATAGGAGTTGTGTAATCCAACAGCTTGGGAGATTCATGTTCAGAAGTGGTCACTGCTAGCTGCTTCATGCACTTTTCTATTTTCATTGGATATTAATATTAAGCAAAGAAGAAGAGAAATGCATTAAAAATCCTTTGCTTTCCCTCTAGATCCTTTAACATTTTGGTACTTCTGGGTCTTGAATGTTTCTCTCCAAGCTATCACGTAGCTGTCCTCCTTTATTTGGTTCAATAGTGGTGTTACTGCTACTATTTTATTCTAGCTGTATTTATAAGGAGAATGGCTAAATGAAGTACCAAATGCAACAAATGAAATACATTTTTATGTTTAGGTTATGATCTTCTGTTCTATTTTTATCCCCAAAATCTGTTCATCTTCTCTTTCCACTACCTAATTTATATTGCTCCCATTTACCTTTGTAGGTTCTTCATGCTCCTCAGTGCCCTGCTGTTTTTCTTAAAGAAAAGGAAGAACACATTACCTCAGTCTTTAGCTGAAGTTCAAACATCCAGATCAGTAGTTCTTATATGCACGTTGCTCTCTATGACTGTAGCCACCGTTGGCAGAGGTAGCAGAAGCTGCAGGAGCAACAGCTTTCAGCATTGGCCAGGACAACGTGTTTGACTACTCAGGAATGATTTAGGCGGTGCTTTGCTATGGTGTATTAAAATTTGTGAATCTCAGTCCAGGTCACCTTCAGTCCAACATGGCTTCCAAGAGCATCTCTCCTTTTCTGAGCAGCTCAGAATGCTGAATTGTGATCACAGTGTTTCTTTCTTAGATTTAGAATTCCTGGCTGTCACCTGCAAGGGAGGAAAACAATCTTTTAAATTACTTTGAACATACGTGCTTCAATACTTGGTGTATTCATTTTAATGTTCTATTAAAAAGTTTTTAATCTACATGATGTATCAAAAGTAACTTGGTTTGATATATGTATACCTGTGGGGTTTTTTAACCCCAAGAGTATGGAAGCAGTAAGGCCAGGCTGGATGAGGCTTTGAGCAACCTGATCTAGTGGAAAATGTCCCTGCTGGTGGCAGGGGGGTTGGAACTAGATGATCTTTAAGGTCCCTTCCAATCCTAACCATTCTATGATTCTGTGATTCTATGATTATTTTATACAATTCTTTTTGAAATCTACTGTGTATCTTACTGTACAGTAAATAAGTGTTCTTCATTAGTGCAGTTCTTTTACAATATTCCTATATTCCTTGCAAACTATGAAGCAAAGAACCTTAAGAAAAGGCACGGTATGTTTTATAGCACTGCCTACTGACAGGCCTAAGTATGAAAAAAGCCAGCATATCTGTTTTTGCAACAAATCCATTAAGTGTTTTATAATAATCATACCCCATATTCTTTTAAAACTAATTTTGCAAACTGTGTTGTTATACAACAGCAAGAAATAATACATTTTCTTGTACTGTCTTTCATAGTAAGCTCATGCCAAAGTTGTTACTGTTCTGCTATAGAATTGTTGTAATAACAACTCACCTTCTTTTTTAGTTAGTTGTTGTGTTTTTTTACTGAGCTTTGTTGTTCCACATATTCTGCTGGAAGCTTTTATACCAGAAAGCCTTTGAAGAGTGGGAGTAGCTCTTTAAATTTATCTGGAAGTAGTGCGGTTTCTGTTACTGCTGCTCATATTCTTTTATTTCCAGGTAGTAAGTGCAATGAATTTGTTAGGTTTTCAGTATCAACATTTTCCTTCCTCTGATGTGTCTTCAGAAGTTAGAAAATGCAATTTATGTTATCAGTGTCTTTTCTAGTATTTTTGGAAACTTTATTTGACACTAAGTATCAGAATCCCATTTACCTTGTAGTGAGTTGTAAAGTTACCTCTTTATCCAAAGACAGAGATACTCTTACAGATTCTTCCATATTCCCGCAACTTCTGGCAGGTATTGGACACTCCACTGAAACATAACATTTTTCTGCTGAGTTCATTTCGCTCGAGACTCATGATAGGGAAGCAAGGAAGCTCCTTTTTTACTTTACCATTAATTTATTGAAAAGGCACCTGTTAGTTCCAAAGGCACGCACATTAATTCCTCAAGTTTGATAACCTGTTTTTTTGTTTGGTTGGTTTTTTTCAGTTGCTCGTTATTTTCTATCATTTCTCTCAAAATATTCTGGACTCAGTTCTCTGGGACGTGAGCAATGATGATAGAACATACTAGCATAAAGACTGGAAACAATGAAATTACTTGAAGTCACAGAATAGCTAAAGTTTAAGAGATCAATTATAGATGTATTGTTCTTTGTGACATTTAATTCTCAAAAATAAAATGTAAAGTTTTCCTTATTTTTCTAAACAGAACATCATTCTCCCAAATAATGCAAGCCACTAATTTTGTGTTGCTGTGCAGAATTGGAGACAACTCAGGGCAAACAATTCTTTCTTTTCTGTTAGTTTTTGTTAACATACAGCAAAGCAGGAACCGTGGCAACTCTGATTACCGTAAAGACAGAGCATGGTTACAGGCCATGTAGGCAGGCACATTAACCAACCCATGGGAACGCAGCACAAGCTACAACAATCCTGCATGACCCAAGGCACACGTTCCAGCTCCAAGTTGCTTCACCAAACCAGTATGACTGCTTTTAGCCACAAAGCCAACTGGCTCTGGCTGGGTAGCACCACACGGCACAACGAGATGAGCCGCCCAGTACAGCAGACACTCTCCCATGGGGCGCACACACAGAACACAGCACTCCCAGCCTCTCTCCAGCTGCCACTTAATGTTTACATCTTCCCTGCTAATTTATGGTCAGTTATCAAATGCTGTGTTTCATGAGCAGAACGAGCATTGCAGTGCCTGTCATCCCACCCTTCATCTATGCCACCTACTCCCACGCTGTTCATGACGGGATATCCCACGAGCCCTAAGGTTGGTGCTCCCTCCAGGGCTGCTAACCACGTCACAGCCGTGGCTCACTCAACAGGTTCTGGAACAAAGTAGCATGAAGATGCAAATACTATAATAGGTGAAACTACCTTTTATATTCCTTTTAAATGAATTAGCACTTTAATGGGATGCTGTGCTTTGCATTTTTACTCCTACATCTTGCAGATTACAAAAAGCAATAGTAAATCCTTGGAAAAAAAGCATAAAATAAAAATATTATTCTCAATCCACAATTGTTTGGGATTGAAAGTTTGACAGCATTCGTATCCTTACAACAGATATCTGTAGCATAGCATGCAAACATATTGTATAATCCTTCATTCACTTTTTTGAGTTTCCAGTGCAATTTATTCAGTTGTTCTTCTGTAACGTTTCCATGAGCTGCGAGGAACAATTTTCCCAAGTAAAAGCTGCTGATTTAATGTGGTCGGGAGCCTTATTGCCTTTTGAACTATACACGTAAACATATAAAAGCACTAGGTTCTAATGCTGGTCCTAATGTCCTGCTCTCAGAATGGCTGCTGCCTCTCTTCTCCTGCTTTTTGTCACCCTCACACCACCTCCCTCACCTCTCAGGCTCCTGGATGACAGGGAGTCTCAAAAAGATGTGAGGAAAGGTCTACGTTACCAGGCCTGCAGCAGACTGCAGCTGATGGCCAGCAGATCTGCTGGGAACAGGAACGATGCTGGGAACACAGGAGGATACCAGTGAGGGATGAATACTGAGGAGTGTGGTACTGAGATGATGCAGGCAGAGGATTTAGTTGTTGTGTGAATATATCATGGGTGTGAGAGTGACAAAGAGCAAGCAGGAGCTAAAATGATACAAGGATGTGTACAAAATCGCCCAGCAATGAAGGCTGTGGCAGATTCAAAGGACCACATTCAAGGAACTTATCAGCAGACTAAGCTACTGTCCTCCCATTGCTTGTGTTCCACTGCCCACCAGAGAAGGAACAGCAGGTACCATGAGCTGGGGAACGCATGCAGGTGGTATGGGGCTGGGGTGACAGCCTGCGATGCACAGGGGGAGCAAGGAAAACACAGACTCCAGGGACACTGTGGAAACCTCCAGATCTTACCTGTGACTGCCTTGAAAGTTGCCTTGATCTCCACTGCAAAGACTGCTTCAAAGGATGAAAACTACTCATTTAGAAGGGAAATTCGGAAAGACTTTTGACAGTGAGGACAATCAGGAGGGTTATCCCAGGAGGTAACTGATACCACATGTTAATCGTAAACAACTGAAGTTGGAGAAAGGCTGCCAGGGAAGGGTTTGGATAAACCTAAAATCTTCCAAAAGATGTCCAAAGCATCTGATTATGCTGCCCTGTAGAATATGTCCACCTTACTACCGATGTAACTAATGCTGTTACACTGCTGGTTTTCTCATTCTAAGATGTACTAAATACAAAATCCACTGATCAGCACTGCTAGTGGTGACTCCTGCTTGACTCGCGAGTAACACTACATGGCTGGAGTGCCTCTTCCATACAACCTTTTCAATAAAATATTCTCCAGTTATGGATTTGATTCTTGAACTACAATAGGTTCTAGTTGATTTCCACTGAATTTGTTATCACATGCCAGCAAACCTGCTGTTCTTGAAAAATGAATTCTATTATTTCCTTTTATCTTTTTCCACATACCCAATTCTTTCAACCACTCTTTCACTAGCATACATGTTGCCTCCACACTCTGTTCACAGAAGGACTTTGTATTTTTCACTGAATATTTGCAGAGGGATGAATTTCCTCACATGAACAGTAATCAGTCTTGTATTTGAAGGGAATACAGTAAAAAGTTTTTAAAAGGTAAATGTACCCTGGCATGTGCTTGTTTCTCATCAATGTTTGTGTCCTACAATGCATTTTGTTTCTGTGGGGCAGAAATGCATGTGCATCTTCTTGTGTCTCTATATACTGGGACTGAATGAACACCCATTTCTTCACATCTTTCTGTCACTCATTAATTCTTTTTCAGCAATAAATTAGTGTATGAATATGAATTATTGGCAAGCCTTAAAAATCTGAAGCAAAGCTATTAAATAAAGTTGCAGAATATAGCTAGTTACAGAGAGTCACCTTGGGTTAAAAAAACCCTTGTTAAAAACCCCCATAGATTTATATTTTAAAAAATAATTATCAAATACTGACTTTGAAGTATAGAAATAACTGATACCACTAACAATATTGTCAGGGGCTGAGATGAGTTCTTATAAAGGCAGTTGATACATAGTTCTGACACTTGAGCAAGAACTTGCTTAAGGCACTGTTTGCCTTTGTAAGGCTCCATGATAATACTTCCTTTAAAAAAAAAAAATCTAATTCATTAAAAAACTAAACAATTAGCTTAGTTTGCTAAACCCACCAATGATGCAAATTTGACGTTTATTTATCAGCATTAACCTGACCTTACTTTCTTCTGCCCTTGAGTGTTAAAAATAAACCGCAGCCTCTAACACTGCACTGCTACCTCCACTGCAGAATTTTTTTTTTTTAATTCCAACCTGTTGTTTTAATTTTATTTGGCCTGTTTTCTTTGAAACTATCATTGCTAACACCATGTAATTCAGTAGGTATACTTAGGCAGAAACACCCACCCAACCAACCAAACAAAAGTAAACAGCTAAATCAAAACCAGTTTGGCGCATGGTTCTTACTAAATCAAACTAGAGCAACTCCAGAATTCTTAACGCAGTCCACAAACAGGCACTTCCCTCTTGGACAATAAAGTTTTGCATCTCTTGGCCAGTGGTGAACTTTGTTTTTAACATACCTTCTCATCACAATGGTAACGCAGAGTGAACAAGTGAGCCTCTCTTTCCACTCCACACTTTGCTGCTGTTCCCATCTGCTCCAAGAGGTTGTAATCAACTGTCCCAACAACTTTACTAAGAGCTTACTTAAACATTGCTCTTGGATGTCTTAATTTTCTTATCATCAGCTGATTTCCTTATGACTGTTTCACAAGGGAGTCTCTATATAACTATCCGAAGTGCTCCTCTAAAGTCCAGCATTTCCTCCTGATTGTGACAAGAGGTAAGCTGCCAGTTGATGATTTTCTGGGTGGAAATTACGTTTCCATGGGCTTCCAGGATACGGGAGATGTATGCTGAATTTCCAAGGATATGAATTCACACATGTCATTATGTAATAAAAGAATCAAATTATCAGAACAGAGACTGATCAGAACATATACTGAAACATTACAATCAAAATACATAGTGAAATAATTTTTGCCCTATTTATTAGATCTTTAACAGAAGCCAGTACCTAGACTTAGTCCTTCAAGTCCCTGTAGGTGCTCAGCACTACACTGAAATCTCGTAATCATTACAGATAGCAAGCTCTCAAAACTCTCAGTTCCACTAAACGCTTTCCACTTAGTGACTTTATGTCACTAAACACTTTCTTTTTCCAAAATCAAAGACCTAGCTTATTTGCTGGAACAAAGAAAGGAATGCATCTATATCAACCAGTAGGAGCCTGTTCTTAAGTTTAAAATTATTCCTACAGCTTAGACGTGTAAAAAGTATGTTTAAAAATGGATATTCCTTAAATCTGAGATTGCTTTTCAAAAAAGGTGTTCGCTATTCTAAGCATTTTTCTTCTACTGAAAATTTTCAGTGACCTAAATATAAACAAGCACATAGAAAAACATCTCAAAAATAGAGTCAATCCTAGAAGTTACTTTTGCCAGCACTAGCTTACGTAGCCCACTATATTCTCTCTCCCCATTAGATTTTATTAAGTCTTGGTATTTTATGTTGGTTTCTGGGTGTCATCAGTTTTAATGACTATTGCTTTTTTTTTTTCCCCTGAGTTTGAATATTTTTAATCTATTCCTTTTATCTCTTCCTCCCAAATAAAAGTAAACTAACTAACTTAATTTTTGTCACAGTATATTTATCATTCAGTTGCAATTCTCTATATAAAATAAAAGCAAATTAAAATGTATTTTAAATTAGATGGAAATGTGTAGAAAAGGATAAAGCTGCAGAAACTGAAGCAGGCTAATCATAAACTAAAGCTAATAACCTAATTATAAAGCTTACCATAAAAAAAAACAAACCCAAAGAATAAACATAAAAATCTAAACAAAGGAAAAAAACCCTTGTTCTCTTAGACAGGCAGTCAGGCAGTCAGTCACATTTAGATCCTTACACATTCCACAGTATCTGTACACCTAAAATACAGACGCTTGATGCTGCTTGACCTTGGCTTGTTACACGGTCAGTTGTATCAACCTACAATTTTTGGACTCTTTACTGTCCTTCTGCTTGGGTTAAATATTCCAGATCAGCATAAAGTACATAATACTAGTGCTATTACTCTTTCATTCTATCCCCATCGACAACACTATGTGACCAACCATCAGTAAACATAATATCACCGATTCTTGTTTATGAGGTCAAGATGTAAAGCACTGCTGGCAACAACAGAATCCCACAAAAGAACCTTAAGTAAGCTGAACTACTGCTAATAATGTTGAATAACTTTAAAAAAAATTCAATGTATAGCCAGGACCTAGGTCTATTCCACCAATTGTATTTAAGAAAGTCCTGTAATTTGCTTCTTAACCCTCCATATGAAGCAAGGAAACAGAAGTTCTTTCAACACTGACACATTTTTTACATTGTTGAATTGCTCACAGAACACTGGCAAAATCCAGAATTTTGTCCAAAACCAGAGCTGTGAACCTATGGTAGAAATTAGAGATTTATTTAAAATAATATCTATACTTAAAAAATGCTAAGTTTTGACAAACACTGAGAAGGTACATCAAATTCTTAACTGGTAGTATACTTCCATTTCTATCTTAAGCAACCGAAGGTAAAGAGATGGGGAGTGTAGACATGGAGAAGAGGACAGATATCCTGATATCTGCCTAGAACAATCTCTGCCCCCCCGGAGTTCCTTTGTTTCGGCTCATTTTGTTTTGAGCTGCAAGAACTCTGCTTCTGGCAGCCATATGTGCTGCCTACCATGTGTTTTCATTTCACTGTGCTATGGAGACAAACATACTTTATTTTTAGTGTTCTACATTTCCTGATGTTGCACATAATAGGGATTATATCTCACCATATGTGATACAAGTCACCATACATGGCAAAAATCTTCCATGGACAACTGATGAGCAAAGGCGACAGATTATTACACAGGATCAGGTGAGATAATTTCCATTACCTACTTCTTAGTTCAAGTATGTAATTTACAGTGAAGCTTGCTTGATTCCTGGATACCTGTGCTTTCTCTCTACACTGCCTACAAGGGGCTTTCTTCATATGTATTAAGGACACATTTTCCTGGCAACTTCCTGGGGTGTAGGAAATTACTGCTACAACTTTGTGGGTACCACTAGTGGCTGCTATTCTGTATGCAGCATTCAGAGTCAACACAGGATATGAAGGAATTAATAGCTGTATGATCAGCTGTAGAGAGACAACAGTGCAGCATAACACACAGTTGTCTGAAAGGAGGAGTTCTGTTGGAAACCACGCACTCCACAATTAGTTTGCAAGCATTAATTGGATAGTATAATATCTATAGAGAATTTGAAAAGATTTCACTGTTGCATCTCAGTGCAGCCCTAGAAGGCACCCCTGGCACACTGGACAATTAGTAGTTATTTAAAATGCACCAAACTACACCGAATTCTAGAAAACAGGGCAGGTTTTACCTATATTGACATTAAGTTGTACCTTTCTAAGCAACAGTATTTTTTTCTTTCCCCATTTAACCTCCCCCTCCTCAAACTTCTAAGAAGCTGAATAAGCACTGACTAAGCTACATATGTCCTGATTAACATCTCCTACAACTCGACCAGTATCTTATCATTGCTAGCAGAACTTAACACCCACATCTTTAGAGCACATTGCAGGAATCTTTCCACCAGACAATATTGCAAATGCAGAATATTGTAAGTTACTATTAAGCAACTATTGATGAGGAATTATCTCTTGTTTCAAAAAATAATTTAAAATTTAGTAATGTTTCAGGTGCACTGAAATAGAAATGAGAGATAAATAGTGCCTTTAAAACAGCTTATGCATGAAGAGATTAAAAATGTTCACTGCTTATAGAGGACTCCAAAAGACACCTGAAAGAGCTCCATTTAACTTTTCAGGTTATTTCTATTCAGTCTGAGGCTTTTGCTCATTAATTCTTTCCTATAATAAACACTTCTATTCATGGCATGTGATCTTACAAATACAGAAGTACATTTTGATTAATTAGATTGGCAAGGCATTTTTCAATCTTTTTATTTAATTCAAACATTTTAATAATGGACTTCAACTACTCTACTGTTTGAGTAGATGATTTTATTAAGTTCTCTGCAGCTATTATTCTTCTCCCAGAGATTCTGACCAAAATGGTGAGAAAATCACTTTTATCTCACCGGTTTTAAATTTACTCTGCCTTCTGCTTTCAAATTATCAAATGCAGTTAAGATGTTTGGCAATTCCTCATAGTCCTCTATTTTAAGTAATACAAATCAATAAATGATTTCTGTCTTAAAGCAGTATCTTTTCAGCTATCGAAATTATGAAGCAGAAACATTTTTGTTGATTGGTGTCACAAAGTCTTCTTTTTTGCCTATTTTCTTCCAACATAGAATACAGATGAGTCTGTATTTTACTTTTCTGTTGGGCTGCCACTCAAAATCTCAAAGCTAGCATTTAGCTGAAACTAAATACAGGAGGTGTTCTGAATGGAGACTGGCAAATTCACTTTGCATTAGCCAAGTGTAGATGAACACCCATCCAAACAGTTCCATGCCACTATGTTGTTCTGTATTAAGGGAGTGAGACTGTGTCTTTTTAATCCCCCTCATAAACTGTCAATTTACACTCTGAAGCAAAGTATATAATCCATCATACATCATTCTGTCACTCTCGAGATGCCATAATTACTATTTTTAAGATGTCTGGTATGAATCTGATGCCTGTGCTCACTGTGCATATGCAGTTTGCAAATAAAATCTGTTGAAAAGTCAGCAAACATTTATTTCAGTGTAAATTATTTTTTTACAATAATTTTAAATCAATACTGGGGCTAGAAGGTCAGAAAAAAGGAACAAAAAGCTTTAAAAACACTGTTCTTGATAACACTGCCCCTAATTTTCACTTATTTTAAAATAAAACTATAGTTTAAACTTTGCATTATAGTCCTATAATAGAAAATTTCTTGTACAATCCAGCCATAGCCTTCCTCAAGTTCTCTAATAAAGACTATCTAATCTGAACATTCACTTCATTCACAGCAATGCTACATCTGACATCTCCTGGGTGGCAGTTTTTATCATACTCAATGAAAAGAAATTTAAATGCTGCTTTAAGGAACAGAAAAGCTGTATATACTTTTACATAGAATTTGGGAAAAGTATTCAACTCAATTCAATATACTATTTTAATACGTAATTTCAACCTGCATGCTTAATAAATCTTTTTAAAAGCGAGCAAATTTGAATTTATATAATTAAAAAGTAATCCAAATGAATATTTTTTCACAGGAAAAAAATGTGATGTTCTTACTCAGTTTTAAGTCTCAATTTCATATCACAGGCTATGACAATTTTAGGTACATAATGAACACTTCTTTCAGAATTAGTTTATTTTCCTAATATCATAACAACATCATCATCTTCCCAAACATTTTTAGGTATTAAACATAAGATCAATACTCAGATATATAACAAGATCATTTTAAGATTGCTTTAATATGTATCTTAATTTCAGCTCTTCTGGTTATTACACAAAATCATATTTTTCTCTTAAAATATCTAAGTCTTTGATTCTTCTTTAAAATATTTTAAAATAACCCCAAGCATCTGTTGTAATAGGAAAACAGAATTCAAACTGTTTGTCCAAGGAGTAGATTATTAAAAAAAAAAGGCAAGCAAGTCAACCCCAAAACTCCAAATTAAAATAAATTACAATTCCTACGATCATGTTTTGCTTCCTAAAAACTGTTTCCTTTTCACCATAAATAAAAGATTACTTAATGGTTCAATCTCTTCATTTTGACGTTTGTTTTTAAAGCGAAGAGGTTTTCATTGTGATGTTTACCTATTCAATACACGTGCAGTTTCACGGTGGCTAAATGGAAGCAGTGAAACAGGAAATGAGCTGCCAGCAGGACCAACAGGAACTGACAACCAAATCTTCATGTTGTATCCATGGTATAAAGTCTTCGAGGAACCTAAAGAACACGTCTTCAGTTCAGGTTCTCAGAGGTCACTGAGTTTTATAATGATCTCTAAGGAATTTTCTCCACGTCCTGTTAGGCTTTCTCTAAACAGCTGTGTGTGTTGCCATGCAGCTTCACCATCCCCTCCATCTAGAACTGCTTCCAACACAACTTCCGTTGCACCAGAAAAATCTGAATAGGAGCAAAGATTTTTATCTATTGGAGGAAAAGACAAACAATTCAGTAAGCCATTGCTCCAGACAGCATATAATGCTAGAATGCATGTTGAAAAGGGTAACTTGTAACGAATGTTTAAGGATCTCAGTTGCAACTTCTCAAATTCACCTGCCAATCAGTGGCAGAAAAAAAAAAAAAAAAACCAGCTGCAAATTTTTAGTTATTACGTGTTTAGTGCTCATGCTGAGAGGATCTAGTCAAGATTGAAGACAATGCACATAGAAGCATCTATCCTTCCTAGTAAATCACACAAATATCTTGTACCCACTCTGTGTTCTTGCTAACCCTGCTCTGTTGCAGGCAGGGCCGTGTATATTAATAAAACTGGGTGTTGCACCAGTTCAGTTCTGATTAAACACGTAGTATTTTCTTGACCTTGCTAAGAAAGACTGAGTTGGAAAAGTCAAAATACATTTACATTTCATTTTTAGTATTTGCACAGTGCTCTCTCCATATAAACTATTTATTTCCAGTTACACCTTTGCTGCATGATTCATTATTTAAATTCCACACTTACCTCCTACCAGAGCAATTTCTGCTGTTGGAGAGAAAAGTCTCCACTTTACTCTTCCACTCTGAAATGTCTGACTGCTTGTCCTAACTGAAATGTTATCTATTTTTAGACCAACTGACTTGCACTCAAACTTCCAGCTGATGGAAGCAGAGGATGACCCTTCTTTTCGGGCTAAATAAACCTAAATGGAAAGAAGACATAGTCAGCACGTCAAAAAACTGAGACAATCAACAGACATCTAATTAATTGTTGTAACAAGGACATGAAGCCTTAAGACACTTTCATTCTTTATGAACTGCACGTAGTACAATCTTGTATATAATCTCCTTCTGAATCCTTAAGTCTACTCCACAGTTAGGTAATTGTACATGTTCATAGTTCTTCACTAGGGAACACTAATCTATTTCAACATGCTTGGTAAAGTTTAAGCCACAAAAATATTTAAGCTTATTATTTAAAAAACCCAAACAACAAAAACCAAACAAACCAAAAAACACAAAATCAAAACCAGACTTCTGGTTTTTATATAAATGCATAAGCCCATACACTGTCTCCTTTTGGTTGCTCAATATTGCTGATGAAGAAAACCGTGTAATCAGTATTTTGGATTCTTCAGATGTGGCTGGCTGCAGACCACCTCTCCTAGGATTTCACATCTCTTGGTTAAAGCAAATCATACAAGCTAGCCCTAGATAAATCCTGTATTAACATTATTTGAGCTGTTAGTGGTTTGCATAATTTAATGTAGTTGTAATGCTGTTCTAAACTTTGCCTGGCTGAACAGTCAAGCTCATGTTAACATTAAAGTTACTATGAACCCTCATAAGAATTTTGTAACAAGCATCTGCTGATCCTTTAAAATCTAGCATCTGTTATCAGCAAACCAAGGTAACGGACATTACAGATTCAAGAGTCTAAACTGCCACGATCCTTTCAGAATCCTTTGTTAAGAAAACTTATCAAAATTCTGTCATGTCAATGCTTCTGATTAATGTCATGCTATTGGACTTGAATAACTCTTTAGTTTTTAATCTGGAAAGAACAACCCTGAATAAACTGATAATAAAACACAGTAAAGATCCCACCCTAACATAGAAATGTTATTGACAGACTACAAAACAGAATTTTAGTGCTACTATGTACCAGGCATAAAAAAAAAGTTAATTCTCATGTTTAAGAAAGCAAAAACCTCCAAAGGTGTGAGGTGTTACACTGGAGTTTACCTACAAAAATGTAACAATTTAACCTGCTTTCATGTGAATATAATCTTCATGTTCATGAAAAGGCTGATCTTCAGACAATTTTTTTTAAGTACCTCAGCTAGTCCTAGCAAGATATTTCCCTTGATCAGATGCTATTGAATTGTGGTATTTGAGTAAGGAAGCCAAAACACCCCATTCATTACTACTTGGTTGAGGTGCACTAAACACAGGCTTCTAGGGATGAAGGTTAAAATATTAGCCTGTCTCATCTGCCATTATAATATCCAAGCATTTAATCAGAAAAACAGAAGTTAAAGTTTCCTTTTGTGTCTTTTTGAATGTCCCCTAACCTTCACACCTGGCTACCCCTTTTCCAGTATTCTGTGAAAAAAAGTCTGAATTCAGGGGGTGGGGAAGACTCATTCAAATTTTCTTCCACTGGAGGAATTCTTCTGGAAAACAAGTTTTTAGAAACCCATGAATTTCAGATCTAGAAGTTCTTACATTCTTATCATCACCTACTGTGGTCTGCTTGTTTGAGCTCTGGATGCTAAGTTGTCTCTGGATAATTTGATTAAATTTGTGGTTTGTATCTGTTTGAGTTTTTACCATAAAATCAAGTGACAATGAATAGCAAGAAAACACACAAATACGATGGAGATGGCTACTATCAGACTGGCCAAGATGATCATCGATCTGAATCATTTTGATCAACAACATTGCAAAGACAGAATACGTAACTGATGGTTCTTTTCTGTTACTCCTGGGCTAACACCTATAATTAACTTTACTGTGGCTTTTACATTTAAATTTCATTCATTACACACTAAATGATAAACAAAATATTTCTATGAAGGCTCCTTTGGCTGGTAAGTTTCTTAGACAGCTGCTGAATCAAACTCCAAATCCATACTTTGCAGATGTATTGCAGAGGCATTACAAAAAGAACATACAAACCCCAAACCTTTTCCTCTGCTGTCTCCCATAACACAAACAACTCCCAACAATCATTTCAGATCCATACACATTCTGCAGGATGCTATTCCTGTAGAACTAACATGCTTTTACCCACAAGCCTGAGATACACCTGGATCTGTACCACCCAGTTTTTCAAGGCCATCCTCTCATCCTGTATCTAGAAAAATTGAGGTGCTATTGAATACAAGGGTAAATTCCTTCTGCTTGGTCTTATAGACTGGTCCCTCCCTGTTTTATTTGATTAGTAGAGCTGAGCAGAACAGCAGACTTGTAACTGGTTTCAGTGCAAAGACAGTATGTTTCTCGCAAAACTGAGGACGACTGATCATTGGAGACTTGAAGATATCATGTGCTACCAGATTTTTAGCAGATCCTAGGGAACCAGAGAACAGTTGTCCCTCATTCCAAGTTTGTTACTTCTCTTTTCTTATAAGTCTACTCTTGTTGTAACATCTTTTATATTATTCTCCATTTTCTTCCTTTATTCCTTCTCTTTCACATAGAATAACACTACAAGCCCCACTGTTACCCCACTGTGTTTTGCAAATCAGTTATGTATAGACCCAGCATAGAAAACCTCAGAAGATTTCATCAATGGGAAGCAAATCATTGCCTAAACTAGAAGGATGTCTGGCCAGAGACCTTTCAGACTAGTAAAATGACAAGGGAACAAAGCAGTAACATGCTGTAGTCCCTGACAGGAATGTTCAGTTCCACAGTTGGTAGCTGTTGCAAGAAAAGCTGTTTGCTAGTAAACAAGCCCTTCCCATCTTACAGGCTTCAGTTCTCTTCTTAGATTTACAGCATATGATTCTTCTGCTGCTCAGTGTCCTGACAGATGGGAAAG
>NW_010294664.1:17664-32252 GCF_000700745.2 Antrostomus carolinensis
GGATAACTGTTAAGTTTTTGCTTTCTTGCAGATGAAACTGTAATATTTAAGATAATTTCTTCCTTTGGCTGTGTATCAAAGAGATATGATACACTATAAAGCTATTTTCCAAAACAAAAATAAAATATTTTTGGAGAGAAGTACTGCTTTTCAATAAAACAGTATCGTGTGTTTGCCCAAAAGTATAAGTAGTAAGCCATTTTTTTCAAATATGGTGCTTTAGCAAGGATTTTACCTATCCTCAGATAATTTGGTCACTCTTTCTGAAAGACAAGCTAAATTTATTTCCAATTTCTTAAATCATCTGGCAACCTTACCTGAAGCTTAACAGTAATGTTTACTAACATCAGCTAAATTTTATGGGCACCAAGAGAGGTTTTGATGTCAAACACTGGCAAGGATTTTCTATGTTATTTGAGTTATCATACTTTTACAGTAGATTTTATGCTTTTAATAACTGTTATCCTTACCATTTTCCAATCTGTTTCCACCTTTCTCCAAATGGACTCTGCCTTCCAAACACCTGCTTCCCAGCCAGTTATTTTTTCATTATTATTGGAAATCTGCGTATAACTATCTTCTACTATATTGTAGATGAGATGGAAGAGTTTAGATGTCTTCTCTTCTTCACAGGGAATAAAAATTACTTCTTTTCGTTTCTGAAAAAGGCAAATAATAAAAGCACCTTAATTCCCCAATACATTTCAGTATGACTATGCTACTTTTAAACAGCATGAACATGGTTTCCCAGTTCAGTTTCACTTCCCGCTGAAAAAAGTGTCATTTTTAAGAGAGGTCATGAGCAAAAGCATTTCTGCAAAACAAAAGTTTTAAACCAGTTTCCAACAATAAACCTGAAACTTTTCCAGACCAGAACAATAACTTTATTTTTTAACTTTTCTTATAATTACTTTTAGAAGTAAATTATTAACAAAATAACATAAGATTAGCAAATTTAAATAAAAGATTAACATGTCAGGAAAATCTATATGTTGAGTATTTTTCTTGTACAATCAATAAATAAATGGTTATTTTTAATAGCAAATGTAATTCTGTGACTATCATATACAGATGTTTGTACATGAGTTTACAAATCAACTTCAAAAAACTTAAGGTACAAACATCATAATTTCACAGTGTTACTTTTTTTTTTTCAGATTTGTCATTGTTCTTATGAGTTTCAGCAAAGTAGAAATGAAATCTTCTAAAGTATGGAGAACTGAAATAAACTCTTAGTTTCTCAAACTTAAAGAACCCTACGAAGGTCATTAATTTCACCTAACTGGTTCTATTCAGGATTGCCAGTCATTCCACGTGAAAGGATCACTACAAAATTGATGTAACAAGTAATGGTGGTAGGTCACACCTTTGCATGCTGGCTCAAACTAAATATGGCTATGGCTCTGGGAAATGGTATCTTAGCATAAAATAATTAAAAATAAAATCTTGCTTTTGGAAAAAGTCAAAAAACATTTATATAAAAATCAATTTAGCTTATTATTTAAGAGTTTGTTCCATTTCCATAATCCCACATTGGTTTCTTAATAAAAATAGTTGGTCAAAACCTATTTCCAGGCTTTAACCAATAGTAGCTAATAATACAAATAAACATTTTTTAAAGTTTTCCCAACAGCATTCAAGTGCCTTAACCTTTCTAGTTCTGTCACACTGTAATTAATTAAAAAAAAAAGTATTTTTTATTTACTTACAAAACACACTTTAGATCAAGGATTCCCAAACATTTTTGGAACCAATGGACCACCATCAATCCTCAAAAACTACTTGTGGATTTCTACTGAATTCACATCAAACTTGTCCCTAATATTTTTCACAAGTTTTACTGTTTAAACTAAATCTGTAGGCTACCTACCATGAAGTGCTATTCCTCTGCAGACCATAATCATAGAACCTCTAGTTAGCTACCTCTAAGATCATCACCAGTGCAAAAGTTAAATACCTCTGGACCAATTTCACCTCTGGCTACTCGCCAAGCCATCGAACCTGATGTCCTTCCACCATATTCTCCAGGTTTAGGTGTTTTAGGAGAAATAAATTCAACAAGCTCCACAATTGTTCTTTCCAAGAGTTCCCTTTTTCTATTTTCTGACAAAGATCGTTGTCTCTGAAAACAGATTTAAGAAACACAGTAAAAAAAAAAAAAAATCAGAAAAATGGTATTTATAATTCTGTTCTAGAGGGACACCAACGGGGGGAAAAAAAAAGAATTTAAAAAACAGACTAACATTTAAAGTCTAGACTGACTGTTAGAAACATTAACCTTATACCCCATGTGCAAATACAAGTCATAACCGCACGGTTATTCAATAGCAGTGCTTCTTCTGTGAACTTTCATGCACTATGTGGATTTCTTTTAAGATAAAAGGTTGGTGCTATGTGTGCTATGTTTGTGTACTTCCATAGCATATTTTATAGCTATTTGTATGTATTCTGTACCATAGCTGCTTGTTATTATTTGGGGGGAGAGAAAGCAAGCATAACTTTTCTTCTCTAAGGTGGAATGATTTGGTTGGTAACAGTTTGATTTTGTGACTAAGTCTAAAAAAAATTCAGTTGGTCTCTGAACGTTATTTCACAGTGGCTGATTCTATCATAAATAAACTATGATATTCATACTTTTGCAGATATCAGAAAACTGAGAAAGATTTATCACCTACACTTTCAGGTAAATGAGCAGAAAAGAGAAAGAATTACATAACACACTTTCTTTGTCCACATGAATAAAACTACGGGCATTTTTTTGTTACACAATTTTAAAAATTCTTTGATAGACTGGGGTTTTGTCTCCATGATTTCCATGCCAAATATACAGAGCTGATATGTAAAGCCTTTTTCCTTAACTGTGGGTACACCTACACAGGGCTGGAAAATTAAGTTCAACATTAAGTATGCAAATGATTACACATAATCTTCTGAAGAAAGATCCCTCAGATCAGTTTTATAGCCAGCAAGGGTTCAATGCTCAGGGAGGACACCATCAAATTCCTGCAAACCTGCACAAAGTGCACGCATTCCTCAACTTGAATTTCTGATTCTTTACATCCTTTCAATTTGCTGCTCTGTGATCAGCCTTCCGAGTGCTCCACTCTGTTACACGACTAATTTTTTTATTACTGATAATACATTTGAAGCCAGGGCTTGAAATCATGAATCCAGCTCAATTCTTCACAATCTTAGTATGTAGCTATAACCTCCAAGCCAGCAGGCCTCTAAAAAGGCATAATGTTTATCAAGCCATCAGCTATACGCTATCATGGAAACTAAATTTTCTATGCTTTCCAGGAATTAGCCTTGGAAGGAAGTAGGGACAAAATGGAACCTTACAGGTGCTTCAAGGTTTTGTGGTATTCTAGTACATCAAGTCAAGAAAAGTTCATCTTGCCCCAATTAGAGAGTAGAAAAAGCTCAGCAGTGAGGTGCTGACTGTGCTTGGGTTCTGCGACTATGACACACAGGTGCAAATGGCTCCATGTGTTCTGGGGACTTTAGGCATGAACAGTATATGTGGCCCTGAGCCAAAGCTCTACTGATGGTATCAGTGCTTCCTGAAAGTCTTGGAAACAGCCTGCGAGTCATTCCTTCTGCCTCCTAGAGCTTATAAAAAGTCACAGCGAAAATAAATAGGCCTACATTTCATATAACTATAAATACTATTGTTTTCAAGTGATAACATTATTGATGTGGAAAATGCTCAGCCGCCCTCAAGGAGCCCACATAATTACAAAGCAGTTGTAGTTTACCCTCAACATGTGTTGATGCACAAGTCTACTCCAAAGCCATGAAGAAAACATACACAAGGCACATATATATTTTTTATATATATATATATATATACACACACACACACTGTATATACACACGATAACCCTTTTACTTGCCATTCTTTACCTTATTTCACATAAGTTCAGCACTGTGACAGATTCTTCTATATGCCGTGTAAAATGAGGTCTGTATAGTTAGCAGCACTTTATATTCCATAGTGCATGGACATTCCTATCAAGTTACCAAATGTATTCCTTTGTTTTTTTTCCTTTGAAGGATTTCACATTCTGGAAAGACACTTAAAGAAATCCATTTAAGAAAAGCTACGTACCGTTCTATTGAGTGTGTTAATTGTTTCACGTAGCGTAGCTTCACTGAGTGCTTTCCTTCTAGAGAGTACTTCTTCATGCTTACAGCTGTATCTCCACGTGACATCAACAATCTCAAGCACAAGTTGAAGAAGAAAATAAAAAAACCAAAAATTGCTATGCATCTTGCTTCATTTAAAGAGGTTAGCTAATGAAAGTATGTTTTTCTATAATAATTCTGGAAATCACACTAAGATAGAATACATCACACACATTCCCTGGGGCAAGTTTGGTTTTTATTAACATCATTACTCCTACCTCATCTTTGGAGAATGCAATTATGTAGGAGAGCTTCTTTCTCCACCCAGTTTCATAGAGAAGAGGTTTATCACAGACATTTTCACAGGGATCACAGTGAAGCCATCTTTTCTGAGATGAAGAATATACTTCAGTCCACACGTGATCTATATAACAAAGACCAAGAATGAAAAATGAATTGTAAGGATAGATTATGTCTTTTAATATTGTCGAACATTGTGACTTATCCTGATCCATTAAATGAAGGAACAGGTGAAAGAACATGTTTTCTTTTCATCTACATACAGAAGTTAGCAGTGCTTTCTCTTTCTATTTTAGGATGATAGTCCCTTAGATCCAACTAAAGATTCAATCATCTAACCTCACTTGAAAAACTGTATTTCACCTCATCAGGCAAGACAGGAAATTGAATTTATATTGCCTTTGTTAGCTGAACTGCATAATTCTATATGCTGCCTGATGGCTAAAATAATCTGAGAATCACAAAATAGATAACCTCATTTTGCACAGGTTTGTATTAACATTACAATATTCTCTAATACTGATACCTGTGCAGTCCCAGACATATCTAGCTTCAAACCCTACAGCTCTGCAACACAGTGTAAAACAGTTAGCCCACTCGCCACAGCGTCCACGTCTGGTTTCCAGAAGTTTTTCAGGGTGGTTATACCTGCAGGAAAAAAAACCAAAATAAACCAGAATAATAGAAAATACATTTAACCTTTCAAAATCTTTACAGCATGACTGTCCTTGTGATGATGTAAACAGATTTCAGTGCCATTCAGTCACAGAAGATAACGGAAACGATTGCTGTACTGCACAAAACAAGCACGTGTAGAATGCTACTTTTACTTTGATTCACATGACTCCATGACATGTTCATAGCAGCACTGAAATGAATCCTTTTTTTTCAGTTTTCAAAATGGACTTAAGACTTCTTGTTGAAATATGACGTTTGCATGCTGGTCCTTTTGACAGTTAGCAAAAATATTAAAAAAATAGATATTTGTTCTTTTGCTATAGACTCAGCAGAAGGTTTGTGGTTTCCCATAGAAGTGAAAGTTTTTCTTGAAGTAACAAAAACCTACCTACATGCTACATCAATATTAACGTATTTTATTTAGAAGCTGTACATTATCAAATTAACAGTTAAAAATAAGAAGAAAAATCAGACAAGTATTCAGAACAAGGCCACATAAAAGAATATTTTGTATTTAAAAATCTCTAATCTTATAGAGTAATTGCTGGTTCATCAATCATCCTATCATGTTGCTTAAAACAGCTTCTCCAATCTTTCAACCAACAACTTGTCACTTGTTCATAAAATGCACAAATGCAAAATTGATTCTTGGAAGAAAAGAAAAAAAGAGAAAGCAAATCTCTGTATGCCCACCTTGGGAATCTATTACAGAACTGACACTGGCTGCAGTAATGATTTTCCACTCGACTGACGTTCCACTTTAGATCATCATCAGTAGGCAACAGGTAGTCGCTTTTAGGCTCTGTCTGCCCACCACATCTGCTGCAAGGAAGATTATTTACCCAATGAAAAAAATCATTCTTAAACCAGTCCAAGAGCTCCAACAACAGGAAGTCCTCTTCATTCACATGTGCACCTGTAAAATTTTCGCAACACACAGTTAGGTCAAATGGAAAAAGAATTTATTCAAACTTTCCAGTATCTACATAAATTGCCACCTCTGGTCCTTTATTGCATTTTTAGAAATCTCATTATTAAAAAAAGCTTCATGTTACTTAGGCACACACGCAAAAAATTAAATTATCAGGACTGAATAACGTCAAACTGTATATCTGAAGAACAAAAACCAGCACACTTAAATGCTACAGCTAGAGTGAGAATAAGGAATTGCTCAGAAAAACAAGCTAGATATACAGCGGAGCCTGGTGAAGTTCCTCATGCTCCTCATATTCTTACAGGGCTTCAGAAGAGAGAGTGTTAATTTTTTTTCTACTCATAAATATTCTTTTCCTATTCTTCCCTATTAAACAAGGAATAACAATTGATTTCATTTCATAATCCCAAAGTTCCAGACACTGGCAGTAGTCTAGACAGCCAAGTGTAATATGAACAGATTTTCTGCAAACACAGCTTAATTACAGTAGAACATGTACAGATACCAAATGAACAAAGCTGAGTTTGTTTATAAATTCAGCAATAAACACCTCTGTTAGATTACCCAAGCTAGACACAAGATGTCTTTATTTTTCTGCTCTAGCTGATTCCACCACAATAGACCACCAGACTCTTCTGGCCCATTTTCCTGTGTTCACAACAGGTGTTAGAACTTACTCA
Organism: Antrostomus carolinensis; assembly: GCF_000700745.2. NCBI lineage: Eukaryota > Metazoa > Chordata > Aves > Caprimulgiformes > Caprimulgidae > Antrostomus > Antrostomus carolinensis. The sequence continues at coordinate 24,385 of NW_010294664.1, forward strand.
CACATTGTCTCTATTCTGCCACCAAGAAATAACCTCACTTTACCTAATTAACAAATTTTAAATTCTAGTCTTCTAAAAGAGATCCATCCCTTCTAACTCCTTAAAGTCTTTAAATATATATTCTGCTCCAGTGCCCAGAGAGACACTCCTCCTTCTTAAATTCATAAGGATTAAAGTAAGTCCTTCTATTAACTCCATCATCTAGGCCACACTGCAAGCAGATATTAATACCTGGTTATTTTATGTACTACAGCTTGCTTGTAGTTGCAGTGCAGACAGCTCTAACAAGTGAATGTGAAGATACAAACATAATTTATGAAAATGCTGTTTAAAGGAAGTTGCACCAAATTTTTGCACTAGCTCCTTTTTCAGAATGGCAAAGAAAGACTAGGCAAGATGTGTGTTTTACTTATTTAAGTTCAATTTACATTCTCCTCTGAAGCTGAAGCAGTCTTTGGTACAAAAGACTCCGTAGGGGCCCTAACTCTACTAAACACACATTGCCAAGACCATGAAGCACATGAGAAAAGATCACCTGTTAATCAAAGCAAGAAAAACTGACTTTTAATTGTAGTAAAATTTCCATTTTTACTATTTTTTATTATATATGTAAAACATCTGTGCTGAAACACCCAGAGAAGGTATTATTGCTTACAAAATGGATATGCTTGTACATTCAAACTTTCTGCTAAAAACCGAGAAGATTTCGAGCACAGGGCATATTTTCTCTTCCTGGATAACAACATACAAACCAGAACTCATCTATGAAAATGACTGCTATCATATGAATATTCTTGTCCTGCTTTGTAAAATGAATCCTTCACGAAAACACTGCATGTAAAGAACGATGAATGTGATTTACTTAAACAGAAAACAGTTGGCTACGACATGCAGCTATTTTTGACTGTACAATCCATCTTTCTGATGGAAAATGGTACAGGGAAACAGTAAAAAAAAGTTTGTACTTCTGATCAAAGTGACTATAATCTTCTTAGCCTTTATGATCCGAAAATGTCTATTATGCATTGTAAGGGAAGTCCTAAAAACAAACCCCCCCCAGCACTAAGCAATTATCCCCACAGGTGCCAGTCTTAATACAGCAACACAGAGAAACCAAACAAGCTGAACGGGCCAATTACCCACATCTCAGACACAGCCCATCCCAAAGGAACATTTTTATAAAGCTCTTTACAAATGCTTTAAAATTGGTACAATCCAGAACAGTGGAGTTCCATCCCTTCCCCTCTATTTGTACCTAAATTAAGGTGTGGAAGCCATTTTGAATAGATCAGCCTGATGTCTTGGGAAGAAGCACCCTCCTCCTTCCTTCCCCTTTTTAATAACGCGCACAGCAGAACTGGAGCTAAGAAGTATCCTCGTCTTTCTTTTCCTTTTTAAAGGAATTTAAATAGTTTTCATTTATTACTGACAAGTCCCTTTCCCCCATTGCATTGTCCAACACTGCCGAATGCTTTGTACTTGTCTATGTGGTTTCCTACTGCCCAGTACAGCTTTATAAAGAGAGAAAAATTACTAAGAAAATCCATTGTCAAAAAGTTCCCTAATGCCAAGGGCACAAATTAGTGTGTGGCTCTATGAGACATCACAAAGTAATTTATAAAAAAGATGAGAATTTATTTTTGGTTTGCAAATCAACAGCACTCTGATCAAGTCAGCAGAATAGCTTCAAACAGTGCCTTCTACCAAAGATCACAATGAAAAGCATTTTTTGGTTTAAATATGGTCTTGTAATATTTTTTTTTTTTAAATATTTATCTCGTACAAGTAAAATTTCACTATATTGCTGAAACAAATCTAAAACAGTCATTTGGAAATAGAAATATGTCACTTTTAAGTGACAAAGCCTTTGTACATTCCTAACAAATTTGCATTTATGAAGAAAATATATATTTTAGCCACTGATGACACAAATGTTTATGCCTATATTTCACTTCTAGCTCCAAGAGAATGGCACATGAACAACCCTACTCATTTAAGCATCAGCTGTATCAGGTTGTGTCTTGGAAAGGTCTCACATAAAATCTCACCAATAACACCACTTTAAAAAGAGAAGTAGTATTTTGAAATCTTATTCTGAATTTGGAATCATAGTATGTATGGGAAAATTGCACTCTGACAATTTCAAAACAACGACTACTCAAACAAGAAGCTACTCACCTCTTCTTGTAGCTATTTCGCTCTAGATGCAAAGAATATAATAGTACATGCTCACCTCATTTGTTTCCCCAGCACTATTTACTACTAATTCAGAAATTAAGAGTTCAAAATTTCTACATGAAAGCAGTAAAGGATGGATGACAAAAATGAAAGAAAAAAGTAACAGAAAAAGAGTAGAAAAGTTGAAAATTAGGAAGAAGGTAATTCTAATTTAGAGACAGCATTTGGAATCTGCAGGCATATGACCAAATCCACACACCTAAAGCACAGTAGATATATGCATCATAGAGATGTTTGAAAGAATATTTCTAGTTTCATATACAAAATAACTCTGTAGCATTACCTTTGTCCAGTCTTGTAGCTTGTGCTAGCTTTTTCTGAGCCTTCCCTTTCAATTGCTGGAGGGGAATTGAAGCTAGTGCTTTCTGCTGAATAGAAGGATTCTCATACATCAATACAAGATGCTCAAATTTTGTTTGAAGTGTTTTCAAGATATCTGCACCCTGCAAAAGGATTTTCAGTAACAAGATGATTTACGAGCTTCCACCTTAAACCAGAATAACCAAGCTCTCCTATTTTAGTTTAAGTCAGTCATAATTCAGTAGTCATAGTTACACTATATATTTCTTTACAGGTGAAATGTTTATTTGTAAAGATATCAATAAAAATTGAAGACACCACCACCCAAACTGTAAAGCCAGCCTTGTCATCTTTGAACATTCTGAATGGTGTCCTGAGTGAAAAGTATACTGATTCAGGGAGAAGAGAAAACAGTTTTTAAAGACACCTCTGATGGTAAAGTTTTTTACTTATCTCCTTTCCCCCTATTTCTTTTGGGCACCTTTTACCTGAAATCCACGAAAGAACCTGTAATTCATTCTGTTTCCTGGACACTGCTGCACCAGGTCACAGAACTCTTATTACTGAGGAATGCTCCTTGTCTATTTCTACTTCCTTCTCTCACAAATCAACTCTGACTCAGATTTTAATAGAAAGCCTTGTGACTATATACTGAACAGTGTATCTCACTAGAAATCAAATATAAGAACAAGGCTTCTTCAGTCAGTTATGTGAAGTGTCAGTTAGAGGCAATTACATGTTGCATCCCATAAAGTACGCCCGTGTCTACTAAATAAACAGCTGAAGTTATTAATAGTGGACTTAGTAGCTGAGCAGACTATTTACACCTATTTAAAGAGGGACAACACAGAAAGTGAGATTTGATTTTAAAATTCAGAGTCTGGCATATTCTGAGGGGGAAGGCTGTGGCACTGCTAAATTACATTTTCTCTACTGCAAGATCATGGTCCAGTCTTTAGCCTTGCTAACTACCATCTTCGTTTTATTAAAACCCCCCACTTCCCTGGGATGTCAGCAGCAAATGCAACGTAATACACAGGTGTCAGAACTCCTCAGAAGATAACTTCTTCCAAAGGAGCACTTAAATTAGGAGTGATTATTTTGAGGCTGGACAGTACTACAGGACCAGTCCTTACTTTTTATAAGTGCTGAAACAGAATAGAACTTGTTTCAATCTTCCTTGAGCTGATCAGCTGTGGGTAACTGGTTTAACATCATAAACCAAATTGTGTCCAGATTCACTTGAGTTCAAGTTGAAAGAATAGAAATAAGGGAAGTTAAGGACTGTCAGTGGCTTATAGATCTTCATGTTCTGTCATGTTCCTGAAGGAGCGTTCAGAGATATTGTTCAGCACAGCAGAAAGTCTCCCAGATTCTTTGACAATTCTGATTTTCTCACTGGTAAACACTGTGTAAACACTGGTAAACACTGTGTTACAGTAGTGCTTAACTGGCTTCATGGAAGCCACTGTACACCAATGAAGTCTTATGCAAACATCTAAAAGTGTGGTGAACCTCACTGCAAATCTAAGTTTGGATATCTCTTTCTTCCTATAATCGTTATGTCATCCTGTAAGGAATCAGAATCCATCCACTAGAATAATGACTAGCCAGAGGTTTCCTTTCTCCAGGTCTCAAGAGGCCTTATGATAAGAAACACAGAAGAGACACAGATGAGAAAACAATGATGGGTTAGGTCCCTAGAACCGTGCCATTTAGGAGTATTCCTGTGCTGTCTCAAGCAAGTCACTTTTCCCAGTGCTTACGAGGATTCCCATGACTCACAGGAGTAAGACATAGGCAAGTGTTCTGGTTTTGCTAGGATAGAGGTAATTTTCCTCTTAGTAGTTAGAACAGCTGTGTTTTAGTTTCAGTGTAGAACTTGTTAAACCACAACGCATAGCCAGAAGGTATCTTATGGACTTCCTTCCAACCAACCCAGACTATACAGACCAAACTCAATGGCTCAGAGAGCTATCACTGTAGCTGAAATACAGCATTCTAATAGTGTGCCAACACTGTGTTAGCAATGTCTCTAATTGTAGTAAGTTTGGCCACACCAATCATGTCGAATCTCAAGAAATACGGAAAAATAATAGTTGCAGAGAAATGGACCCACAACTCCACAGCTAGCATAAGTCAGGGCAGAGGAACTACAAAGGAGGATTAACCTCAGGATACATGAAATCTGTAACATTTTTCTCATTGCAAGATCAATGGAACTTCTAAAAAAGCTTCCGGTACCAACTAGTAGTGCAGGAAGTCACTCCAGAGGTTTCATAATCACTTTCCACCACCATGGCAGATGTGCCTGAAATGGTAAAAACCAAGAAGCAGACAAAAAACCCAAAACAAACCCTACAAAAACCCCCCAACAAAATCCAAAACCCCCAAACAAATTCAAATAAGCCCAGTCAGTATATTTTAGAGACAACTACTAGCATGGTGACATAATTAGATTAAATGGCTCAATATTCAAGTGCCTGTAACAGGCATGGACATTATGGGTGATGATGGGTCACCGAGTGCTCTCCCTCCTCAGAAGCCATCACTTCAATCTATGCTTTGCCATTTCTCTTTCACTGATCTTGGGTGGGTATTGGAAAGAAATAGTATGTCACAGTTCAGTATCCAACAATATACTGATAATACAAATTAAAATAGATGAACTCTGTTCAAGGATGTATGAAAAGTGAGCTTTTGGAAGGATTCATCTAACACTGACTTTAAGACTGATGTGACACTGGTTCTAGGGGGAAAAAACTCTTCTGAAAGTTAAACCAAAGCATCCTTCAAACCTTCTGTCAAAGAGCATAACTTCATTTTTCAAAGTTGTATGAGGTATTAAAAGTCTTCTCCCATCAGGCCAGGTAATATCAGATGAAAAGGCTCTACCTCTCTTGTCTTGATAGGGAACTTCATCTCAACGTCTTGGACAAGGGAAACACAACCTAAATAACTATAGATTTGTTCTTGCCTGGCTAAGTTCCTGTCTCTCACAACAGTTGCATATGAAAAAAGCAAACCTTCCTCACAGGCTACACATAGAGGCCATAAGGTCATAATACATGAACTGAGACACCAACAATTATAAACATCACAGCTGTGCTCCTGTTCTTTTGCTGGCTCTCAAACACCAAACATAGTATGCAGCCCTAGTTTTAACTTCTCACCCCTCCCTCTGTTCCCTGATCTTGCTGTTCCCTTCCAATAGAAATCAGCTTTTTTTTATTCCCCCCCCCCAACACTCTGATCATTTATGAACATCTTCAACAAAATCTTCTGCTAATATTCTATTTATGGCATGCTTCATGTTAAAGTTGCATGAAGACTGAAGAAAACATTCAAAAACTTCAGAAACCATTTGAAAAATAAAAAAATCCTCTAGTACAACCTCCTCCTTAAAGCAAGACCTCCTTAGCTAGGAGGTCAGTCAAGTTGCTCTGGGTGAACAGTCAGGTCTTGAAAACAGCCACATTTGGAGACTACACAGCGCCTCTGAGCAACCTGTCCCAACAGTTAACTCCTCTTTAATCTTTATATTCAAGATTAGTGAAATTTTCAGGTTATAATTACCATTTCAAGAGATTGCACAAGTGATGTTTCTGATTGTTGACGGGCAGGGGCAAGAACAGAGGCAGCAGATCCTGAGGGCTGATGTGCAACTGTCTGAGTACTGGTCACAGTTTCAGAGGATTCTGATCTGTGGGTTTGATTTGACTCATTCAATCTGCTACTCCTCTCCCCAGCAATCAAGTCTCTGATTTTATGTAGCTGCTCAATCAAAGATTCCTTAGGGAAAACCAGGTGAGTTTCTCCTTGAAATTTAGACAAATTAATTCAGCAGTTAATGCAAGTCTAAGCTAGTCAGCTGTTTGTAGTTAGAGCTAACAGTTCTCAAGGTACAGCAGTGAAATGCTAGACAACAGAGGAGGATAGCCAGTGCTGGGGGAAGAAGCCTTCAGAACAGCATCTGCTGGGAATTCTCTTCTATAACAACATATTTTAGGTTTTAGAAGTTTTCAGCCAGGAAATATTATTCTTTTTGAGACCTGTACCCAGATTCATTTCTGGGTTACTATTTTTGATTTTAACATGATTACTGGTAGCATAACAAAAGATTAGTAATTATGACAGAAGCTACTATCAGTGTACTTCACACAGAGAAACAGGTTACTAAAAACACCAAGATCCTGAAGCACTCATACTTCAAGAGTTTCAGTTTCTACTGCTGCAGCACTTCTATTTATTAAACTGAGTAATTTGCTTATCCACAGTTACCTTAGGTCACCCACCACTGCAGATGCAGTGCTTCACTTTAACACTTACAATGACTACAAAACAAACAAACAAAACATTGGCTTACCAAGCAGAGACAAAAGAAGGAAAAATGTAAATTACTGCAGTTGAAGAGGGGTTTGTGAGCTCCAGCTTCACCCTAAGACTGAGCCAACATGCTCTTAAAGATCTTAAGGCGCACTGTAAGCTCACCACCCTGGATTTCAGGAGAGCAGATTTTGACCTCTTCAGCGATCTGCTTGCTCAGGTACTGTGGGATGAATTCCTGGAGGGAAGAGGGGCTCAGGACAGCTGGCTTATACTCAAAGATCTCCTCCTCCAAGCCCAGGAACGATGCATCCCAACAAAGAGGAAGGCAGGCAGAAACAGCAGAAGGCCTGCATGGATGGACAGGAAGATCCTGAACAAACTTAGAATCAAAAAAGAAGCCTACAGAGGGTGGAAGGAAGGATGGGTTACCTGGGAGGAATACAGAGAAATTGCCCGAATAGCCAGGGATCAGGTTAGGAAAGCCAAGGCCCTGACAGAATTAAATTTGGCCAGAGATGTCAAGGGCAACAAAAAAAGCTTCTACAGGTATGTCGGGGAGAAAAGGAAAACTAGGGAAAATGTGGGCCCTCTCCAGAAGGCAACGGGAGATCTGGTCACCCGGGACACTGAGAAGGCTAAGGTGCCCAATGACTTCTTTGCCTCAGTCTTCACTGGCGAGGGCTCGTGCCACACTGCCCAAGTCCTAGAAAGCAAAGGAAGGGTCCAGGAGAATGAAAAGCCACCCACTGTAGGAGAAGATCAGGTTGGGGAGCACCTAAGGAACCTGAAGGTCCACAAATCCATGGGACTTTTCATAAGGGCAGTTAATGACAGAACAAGGGGAAATGGATTTAAGCTGAAAGAGGGTAGGTTTAGATTAGATATTAGGAAGAAGTTCTTCACTGTGAGGGTGGACAGACACTGGAACAGGTTGCCCAGAGAAGCTGTGGATGCCCCCTCCCTGGAAATATGGAAGGACAAGCTTGGTAAAGCCTTTTGGG
>NW_010294664.1:32279-42634 GCF_000700745.2 Antrostomus carolinensis
GTGGCAAGTGTCTCTGCTGATGGCAGGGGGGTTGGAACTAGATGATCTTTAAGGTCTCTTCCAACCCAAACCATTCTATGATTCTGTGAGTATTATTCAGCAAGCCCTTTCCCTTCTAATTCCTACTTCTTCCTTCAGTGTTTTCACCATCTCTGCTTTTTAGCACTTCTCAGAGCAGGAAAAAAAAAACCACCAAAAAAAAGGTCTAAATTTACTATGGTATAAGTTTTCAGTCTCTTCCCATTTCTTCAACAACAGATTGTGCTCCTGTGCTTGTCCGAAGTTTCAAATGTCATTTGACTCATGCACTCAGAAATGTTGACTCAATTAAAATATCCATACAAATTAAAATTGCAGTTTGGTAAAAGTAACCTACTCTTTTTTTTTTCCCTTTCTTTTTTTTTAAGGGTATACTCAGAATGGCTCATAACCAGTGCAGAAATTTAATTCCATTGTGACAGTTTCCTATTCTCAGTTCCCTAAAATCACCATTATTTTCTGCTAAATGTTGTGGGATGATGAGCCAAGTATCTGCTAAAACACACAGATTCAGCTGAAGACATTTCACCGAAACTGTTTTGGGCTTTGTGCCACGCGCTTTTTCCATCCTGTGCACAACAACATGAAGAACCTGAACTTGTGTGCACAGAGCTGAGGTTAAGAGTCCCCTTGCAATGTGGGGACTCAGCTGCTTTGCTACGCATCTCTAAAATCCAGGGCAACACTAATTGGAATAATGAGGTACCCCTGTTGCAAGCAATAGGAATTCCAAGTTACAGGATACATACGTTAAAATTCCTGAAACAAACCAGTAAGGTTTTTTTTTTAAAAAGATACTCTAACACATTCATCTGTATTTACTATTTTTCATCCAAATTATTTCTTTCTTAATAAACAAGAGCTTAAATTTCCTTCTGCACTGCAATATTGCCTCCAATCTCTTCTGTTAGCTTTCTGCCTTTTTGACCTCTTCATATTCTTCATTTACGCATTATTTATTTTTTTTTAAGTCTCCATTTTTTTCCCAGGACAGAATATGTATTTGAATTAACTTCAAATGTTAAATCAGGGTAAGTAAAATATGAAATAAAGTCTCCTTAATACATTTCCTTAATAGATGCTGTACCAAGCTTTAGAACAGAAGCTTGAAGAATGTTAGCATGTAACAATAAGGTTTATATTCCAAATCAGATACATATAAATATTCTAAAAGTCTTAGTACCATTTAATACCAATACCATAGACTCGTGTGCACAAAATGTTGAGCAAAAAAGGGAATTCAAGTCTAAAATGAAAAATAATTTACATAAACCAGAATGGGGACAACCACAATATATAACAAAACAATAATCAGACTGTAACAGTAACACATCGTGTTACCAGCTGGTTCAGAATTGAACCAGGGCAATAAGGTTGTCTGGAAGCACGTTGGCAACAAAAGGAAAACTGAGGAAAACACTTGCCCATTATTGAACAGGGCAGGGGACTAGTGACTAATGACATGGAAGAGATGGAGGCACTCGGTGCTTTCTTTGCCTCAGTCTCTCCTGGCAAGGTCTGCTGCCAGGCCTCTTGGGTCTCTCTGCCTAGTAGCAGGGCCTGGGGTGAGAAGTGGTGCCCCAGAAGAGGAGCATTAAGTTAGAAACTCCTCCAGGAAGACAGTTACAGGTTACTCAACAATGACTGTAAGGGATGTCACCAAGAGGCTGCTCTCTCTCATCTCTGCAAAGCCAGGGCAACCGGAGGCATCAGGATGTTCCCGATGACTGGAAAAAAGGCAAGCATTACGCTCATCTTCAAAAGGAGGAGGATCTGAGGAACTGAAGACTGGCCACAGCCTGGCAAAGCTAAAGAGCAAAGCCTCCCAGGAGCTATGGCTAAGGCACATGAGGGACAAGGTGACTGAGGACAGCCAGCATGGATGAGTAAGAGCAAATAATACTTGACCAGCTTGCTTGCCTCCTATGTTGATGGCTGGCTCTACAGAGCCAGGGAGAAGACTAGATGCTTTTCACCTTGACATCAGCAAGGCCTGCAGTATGGTCCTCCATAGCATCTTTGCAGTCAAACTGAAGAAGGTATGAGCTGAAGTGACGACAAGGAGGATAAAAAGCTGTCTAGCAGGTTGGGCTTGAAGGAGAGTTGTCAGTGGTTCGAAGCCTAACTGGCAGCAAGACACAATCAGAAGGTTGATACTGTGGCTGCCCTTGTGGTTAGCATCACCAACAAGCTGGATGACAGGAGGGAGTACATCCTCACTGATACTGCAGATGACACAGAATCAAGGGGAGCAATTGACTGACTAGAGAAAAGGGCTGTCTCAAAATATTAACGTCAGTACGTCCAATGCTATAAGAAAGAACTACTCAACACCAACCCGCTTCACCTCACGCATTATGCATGTTAAAAACCCTCCAAGTTTACTTACAGAACAAATGTCTACTAAGTGATTTCTACAGATGCAGATATATCCTATAATCAAATTCAACTGCACACGAAGGATTTACTAAAACTGAGACATCTGAACTTTACTCCTTTGCTATGCTTTGACCTCAAGTTTAGTTCATTTGCTAAAGTCGTTATTAAACAACGTTCCACACAGATTTCAGCAGCAGTAGTATTTACATTAATGCAATATCCCTGGGTTAAAGGAATTAGAAATGCTGAAAATCCTATTCCATAGCTTCTTTGAAGATCTACAGGGTAGTCTAAGGAAGCACTAAGAAAAAGCAGCCTGGTTTAAAGGCAGTCTGGTTCTGAAGCATTTGAAATGAAATAAACTGTCAGGTCTTTAAATATCTCCGAGACAAAAAGTTACACAATTAATGCCACTGCCAGATGCCATCAGATAATCAAAGTTCAAGTTTGGTAAGATTATAAATTAAAAGCACTCCTAGTTATAACAAATAGACTTTACCTGCTTTTTTCTCCTCTTCTTAAAATGGAGAAGGCAACCTGACTCCCTCCATGATATCAAGGCAGAGCTTTCAATGGGCCGTGTACTCAGACCAGGTACTCGGAGTATCCAGGCTCAGACATGTTGCACACAATAGAGCTAAAGTGATAACTACAACTTAAGCCTAAATTTTCAGAAATCTGACCCAAGAAAACTTGAAAAGTAACTTCTTCAATGATCTTAAATCTGGAACGGTACACTGAAAGACATCAGCATATATCCTGCAGGTCTCCAAGGTGCATCTGAGGACAGCTGCAGGACTGAACCCTGCTTTGTCTTGGGTTTGTGTGTCGGGGGGCTGCTTTTGGTAGTGGGGGAAGGGGCTACAGTGATGGCCCCTGCGAGAAGCTTTGCGAAGCTCCCCTGACTCCAAGGCCTATCTGCCTCTAGCCCAGGCTGAGCTAATTAGCAATAGAGAAACACCTCTTCAAATCCATATTTATGAGGGATAGAACTGCCTTGAAAAGAAGAAGATGGAGAGAACCTGGAGGAGAGGCCATTGACCTGAACAAAAGACAACCATTGGCCTAAACAGAGAGCTTGGCCTAAACAGAGACTTTTGTTGCCAGGAGAAAGGAGGAGGGTGGGAAAAAGGGGGGGGGGACAGAGAACCTCAGACACCCAGTTCAACACACATGGAGTACGAGAAGGCAAATGAGGTCCCATGCAGCCCACGGAGGTTCAATGGCAGAACAGATACCCCATATGGAGGCCACAGAGGACTCGACACTGTAGCAGAAAGCTGAGCCCAAGGGCAGGTGTGACTGAATTGAGGGGCTGGTGTGACTGAACTGAGACCCCAGAGATGCTCAATGCCTGAGCCAGGGGCAGGGGGCGGCGGGACAGGGGATGACACACTCCACAGCTTGGATGGGAGGAGGGGCACTGGACTGGAGGCCCGTCTACAGCCCGTAGACATCCCCGTGCCAGAACTGAGAGCTGTTCCCAGATTGGTCTGTGACTCTACGGGAAGCCCGTGTTGGAACACTTTGTTCCTGGACTTTTGCATCCCATGGGAGGGACTTTTATGCTGGGAAGATCCACACAGACAAACTGACTGCAACCCCCATTCCTTGTCCCCTGTGCCACTGGAGGTGGAACATACAGAAATTAGGAGCAAAGTGATTTGAGCCTGGGAAGAAGGGAGGGGTGGGGGAAGGTGTTGTAAGATGTGGTTGTTATGTCTCACTCTCCTATTCGCATGACTGGTAATGAATTAAATTGATTTTTTCTTCCCCAAGTTGAGTCTGTTTTGCCCGTGACCATAACTGGTGAGGGAGCTCTCCCTGTCCTCATTCTAATCCATGACCCACCCCTTTGTTGTGATTCCCATCCCATCTCACTGGGTGGGGGGGAGTGAGTGCAGGACCACATGGTCTTACCTGTGGGTGAAACCACCACATACTTACAACACAAGGAACTAAACTATCACTAAATACTTCTGCAAAGGCTGGGATCTTGAGGAAAGTAGAACATATCTAATCAAGTATTTAAATGACCACAAGATAATGACTACTCACATGGAATCCAAATTCAGACTGCACAGGCTCATGAAGTCCAAGATTTCCTAACTTCTGACTCCTTTACTTTATAACCTTAACTTCCTTTAACGTAATTAAGAGTATCTGATAACAGAAGCTGACAGTTACTTTTACACAAGAAACACTGCATTTGGGAAAACAAAAAGCCCATCTAGCAGAGCGCTCTACATTTGGGAGTTGCTAATAATAGGTGTTTTGGGGAAATGACATAAGAAATGCAAGCAGAGAGCAATTATTCCCAGTACACCTTTCACTTTAGGACTTCCCAATCAGACGCTTCATGTGGACCATCAATTTAACATGTACCAAAGGTTCTACCTCTTCCATGATCTGACTCGTTTAGACTTTAGTCCTGAAAAAGCTCTTTGTGGGAATCAATTTACATTTTAATTTGATATTGAAGAAAAATAAATCTTTTTATTTTAAATCTGCCACCTAAAAAAATGTAATTGGTGCTGCTGCCTCCCATTCTTGTTTTACAAGGAAAATTTTGCAGTGGTTCTTCTTCCACCTTCTTCCTACCTTTCAGAACATTTTATGCAAAACTCTGTCATACTGTATCCCATGTCTTACATGGATAATCCTCAAAAACACAAGGAGGTGGCAGCCACCCAGTCAGGGGGATTGCTATCACATTTTTTTTGCAAGTAAATAGAAACATCATTGACATGGTGATGCATGTGCCAAAATACAGAGACAGATTACTAAAAGTGCTAGATGGTTTTAGTACACTTTGAAAGATAAACATCTGAAACACTTCTTCTTAGGGTTTCCGCTTAAAAGAAAAACAAGAAAAAAGGAATCCTATACTAAAAACATATAGATATTCTTTTAACTCTACTGGTGTTAAATAACTGTGTTATTACTCATATGCCTAATATTTTGTTTGCAATGACTCGCCACTAAATTTCCTTTCTTGAACCCTGGGCTAATGCAGTCCTTGCAGGGCAAAAAGTCTGTCCATGAAGGAAATAACCTGTTATCCTCTTATTATATATGTCATTGAGTTCCATTTCTCATTACCATTCCCTCATCCTACCACCCCCAACAGATGAAACTCTGCAGAGGAGGAAATACACACAGTTACACGGCACCCCTGGTAGTGACTCTGCAATAGCTTTCTGCTGCCATACAGTGCCAGGGCTCTCCCTGCCCCTGTCTTTGGCTCCCCACACTCAAGACCTCACCCTGCACCCAACACATCTAGAAGAGCCTCTGTAACCAGCAGACCTTTGAACAATCCTCTGGTCTGGCAAGGACGACCACAGTTTAAAAGCTCCTTTGCAGGCTGTATACTGAGGGTTTCTGAGGCACAAGCAGCCTCCTGGCATCCTCCCCCTTTTCTCTTCCTCTCTCCTAAACATCAGCAGCTGCACAAAGATGCCTCAGAGCATCTGGAAGGACAGGAGTTGTTCAGGTTCTGCTGGTGAAATGAGCAAGTACAGGTAAAGGTCAATATGTAGAGCAATTCCTGCAATTAGTAACATAGCTCTGAAAAATACAGCACCAGCTATGAAGTTACACATAGGCATTCACTGCATTTCTCAGTCTCCGTTATCACACATTTATTCAGCAGAGAAACAGTTTTTCTTTTCTGATTAATGCTTTTCACAATCTTTGGTAATTCTTCTACAGGAAGCTTACTAGTACATTAACACAAACCAGAAAAAAAAAAAAAAAAAAAGGCTTTGAAATATTCCACAGTCCCCAATGCCATCGAGTACAATGACATGTACTATAGCCCGGGTTTCCTTAAAGCACTACCCTCCAGAAGCGTTAACTGCCAGATTTCTGCAGCGACAGTCTGCAAAGCTAAAATTAGCAAGCGACACCTTCTCTTGCACCTCATCACATGATAGGAAACAAACATAAATAGGGAAATACAATATGTTCCTAAAGGTGGAGTCTGAATACTTTCATCTCCAGAACAGTTTAGAATTAAAGGACACTTACACAAGCTGCTTCTTGTCATATGTCATTTGTTACTAGCATATAATTTGCTTTCTGCATAGTTAAAAAAGATGACCACCTCTAAATACGCTCCTTTACAACCCAGTCTGGCCTGAATCAAATTCCTTCACGTCTATGCTACAGACAAATTGTTTTATTAGGCACCACTATGTTACCAGACACCTATTTATTCTAGTAACCTTCTGCATAGTTAACGCAAACCATTGCATTGATAACTGTTATTTTACATATCACTAACTCCTTCACAGGCCACATCCCTCCCTCCTGCACTTCTGAAGTGCAGCTGATTGCAGGCTGGATGGCAGGACGTGGAAGATAAAACACCAGGTCACATTTCTCTTTCCCCCCAGCCCCCAAACAGTGCAGTGCAGTCCTCAACAGCCACGCAAAGCAGCCACGGCCCTTCTTTTTCAAAACCTTGATTTGCTAATTCAAGCACAACAACGGGTAGAATTAAATCTGCTGAAACTGTATCACGGTTCGTATACGAAAAGAAAGCATAGCCAAATTACAAACTCATTTAGGACCTTTATTTCTCCTGCTAAGGGAAGTATGAACAGTCCTTCTCGCGTACACAAAACCCAGATGTATGTCACCGTGCTGCGTAACACTCCAACGAATACAACAGGAGCGCACATAGCTAATACGATTCACCTTACACAATGCTCCAACAACCTGCTTCTAACCTAATCATCACCTCACTGGCTCAGTTCTAGCTCAGCTCCACTATCTCATCTACTCTTCTCGCTGTAGCAGCATGCCTGTGGCTGAGGAGAAAGGTTAACTCATCCCTGATGCCAGGCTCTGGCTTGGCTTGGCCAAGAATCCCCAAGACAGTGCCCTGGATGTGATGAAGCCACAGCAATTTCAGCAGACCTGAGGTAGGGAGAGTCAGAGATTTTTCTCCAAATCCCCAGGGATCTGACTGCTTCTATTTTAGTATCCCTAATTACAAACATGGCTATTTTTGGTCCTAAAATGTTCTGAGCTCTTCTAAAATTATCCATAGTGTTTTACTTGAAGACGCCCTGGCAGTGGGCAACTCCATAGGCTAGCAGCCTACTTGCTAAAATAGCATTTATCAGCTACTCACTTGAACACAGTAACATTTCTGACAGTTTAAACTTGACTCTCGATTTAAAGACATCTTAAAAAAAAAAAGTCTCTGGATTAGCAGTTCTCACCCAACATCCGAAGTTTGTGAACTGACCTTGATGTTTAATCAGAACCATTTACACCAACAAAAGGGAATTAAAACCAAACATACACAAAACCCCTTCTCCTGCCACAACAGCTAAGGAGCAAACAAGGCCATTGCCATCGATTCCTTTCAAGCCATTTGTCAAACTACTGGCAAGAAAAATAAGGCCCAACTTTGTTACAAATAGAACAATAAAGAAAAAGGAAGTTGAAAATTAAGGAATAAATGCTCATAGACAATAGGCGGGTTTAAGTTTTTTTACTTATTTTTTGTCAACAAACCAGGCACCAGGGTTTTCTTCACCACGCTGAAAAATTACTAACAAAAGTACTAACAAAATTATGTGGCTGTTTCTGATTAATTTCATGACTTGAGATTTCAATTGGTTCTTGAAATATTTCATTATTTATCAGAACTTTTTAAAATATATACAACATTAGTTAATGAAATTAGGACAGGACAAACCACTTTCATCTTCATAAGCAGCAGCTGATCTTAAAAAAACATCTAAATTAGCTTATTTTCACTCCCTGTGTTTCTATCATTCCCATTTACGGATTTCTAAAATTATCTCAACTTCCTTGAAAAGCAAAAGCAAAAAAATCCTACAAAACAAAAATCCACCACCAATAAAAAACTCAACACTTTCCCCAAACTAAGCCCAAAGTCCTTCAAGGGCTTAAGAGTGCCTTAGGTGTATTTATTAGCTAGAGGGTGGCATCAGTGAGGAGTTATGCAGAACATCAGCTCCCCCATTCCATGCACCCTCAGAGACAGACACTCTTCCCACAAGGTAATGGTCCAGTCATGTTTTTGCCCTCACTGCTAGCACACAAGGACCAACACACTTGCCCAGGGCAGGCCAGCTGGCAAGCAGGTGTGGACTAGGCAGAGATGCACAGAGGTGTCCCCTCAAGAAGGAGGAGATGCAGACCACCAGGACCTCAGTGCAGCATCACTCGGCTGAAGACCACTGCTTTGCAGCAGCACCTGATCCCTTCTTCACATCCATCACTTTGGGCTGGAGTGGAAGCTCTCAGAAATGAATGTGGACAGTAGGGTTGGCACTTGGTATCAATTAATAAATTTTACAATAAATAATACTAGTCATGTAACAAGGCTGGTAAGTGATTACCAAGATGCCTCATAAATCAGTATCAACTCACCATATTTTGAATTTAAAGCAATTAAGGATATGGAGGGAAGGTAAAGCTGGCAGGATAGAAGGTCTCTTCACATCTAGTACCAATGTTAACACTTGTGTGTGAAGAGAGGTAGCAGGATAATTATCCTCCTGAAGATCTGCTGGCATTGCAAATGCTATCAGGTTAATTTTCTCTATTTTGTAAGCTCCTTGCACGAATCTGCTGATGGCTGGTCTCCCTCTCTAAGCTGACACTTTATCCAAATAACTGACATTATTGTTGTTATCATTAAATAACTTCCATTCAAGCTGCCATTGTTTAACAGCCGCGGTCTGTGTGTATAAAAAGAAAACTTTAAAACTCATTTTGAAGATGTCTGTTAGCTGAGGAAATATTTTACAGCAGTAGTAGCTATGCAACAAGAAGGTTAAGCTAGTTAGTGTTTGTGACAATTGCACTTAGCTATTCTATCCAATGGCAAGAACATCCTTGCATTTATCAAGGGAACAGATTTAGTAAGAAACTGCACACAGCAAGAAATAAATGAGATATACAGGGAAAATTCGTATTATTGTGGCATCTGCTAGAGCTATTTTAGAACGGTGTCCCCCTGTGCTGCTCCACTGATGGGCTTGTGAGTATTCACTAAAATTAAACTCATTAATTCATGGCATTCATTAATAGGCCATAAAAACTTAGCAAGTCTCAGAGTTGGGTTTTTTTTATGGTCCCATCATTTTCTCCATCCATTTAGAAAATGTTACAGCCTATGCTTTGCAGTGGCCTTTGTGCCCTGGACCTGCTAAAAGAAAGGCTCCTGCACTTCCCTCCTCTACTGCCAAAGAAGATATTCCTTGTGGTGTGTCCTCAGCTCACTTACATATAGAGCCAGTCTCAGGAAGAGTTTGCCCTGAGGGTTATTTGTTCCTCAAACTGGATTTCAGTATTAAAACCAAAATTGTTGTAAGGACAAATCAGGTTCTTTGTTCCCAATGGCTTTGTGCCAGTTTCCTCAAATGCATGTGAAAACCTCTGTTCATCTTCTGCTCTGCCTATGCACAGGTACTGCTCACGGAGGACAGACCAAGTATTTATGTCCCATCATTTTCCACTTTTTTAAAAGGGCTCATTCACTGTCACATGAAGCAGAGTCCACCTCTTTTCAAAGCAAGCTGTTCACTTCACCAATGTCTAACTATGTTTTGTCTCCCATTAGGATGTGTCAGTTTGAGCAGACAGTCAGAAAAAAATCAATGCAGAAATGGCTCCCAGCAGGACTGCAAGCCCTCTGCTCCCCTTGGCAAACCTGAGCTACTCACACAGGCACTGAAATAATCGGGGCAGTGTGAAAATAGACTCAACTGTGAGAGCAAAGGTTGTGTAAATCCAGCCACAACTAACTTCTAGAAAAATGTATATATCATCTCTTACCCTGCTTTTCAATTTTTTTAGTTGGGAGTTACATGCTATGGTGTGGTGGTTTGACCCACAATGGGACCGTGCAGTCCTACATTCACTCCCCCAACCCGGTGAGATGGGAT
>NW_010294665.1:0-4724 GCF_000700745.2 Antrostomus carolinensis
TTCCATGGGGTGCAGTCCTTCAGGAAGGGTCCACCATGGGACACAAGTCCTGCCAACAAACCCGCTCCACCACGGGCTTCCCACGAGGTCACAGCCTCCTTCAGGCATTCACACGCTCCGGCGTGGGGTCCTCCATGGGATGGGCTACAGGTGGACATCTGCTCCACCATGGACCTCCATGGGCTGCAGGGGGACAGCCTGCCTCACCATGGTCTTCACCACAAGTTGTAGGGCAATCTCTGCTCCAGCGCCTGGAACACCTCCTCCCTCCCTTCTTCACCGACCTTGGTGTCTGTAGGGTTGTTTCTCTTACATCTTCTCACTCCTCTCTCTCTAACTGCAAAGTGTGCATCTTTTTTTTCCTCTCTTCCCTTTTTTTTTCTTAATTATGTTATCACAGAGGCGTTACTGATTGGCTCAGCCTTGGCCTGTGGTAGGTCCGTTCATGGAGCCGGCTGGCATTGGCTGTGTCGGGTCGGACATGGGAGAAGCTTTTGGCAGCTTCTCTCTCAGAAGCCACCCCTATGTCCTCCCCACCCCGCTACCAAAACCTTACCACTCAAACCCAATGCACAAATTATAGTTAAAAGACTTTTTAAAAGAGTGTTCCTGTGATGTTGACCAAAAAGTATGGTAGGTCCGTTCATGGAGCCGGCTGGCATTGGCTGTGTCGGGTCGGACATGGGAGAAGCTTTTGGCAGCTTCTCTCTCAGAAGCCACCCCTATGTCCTCCCCACCCCGCTACCAAAACCTTACCACTCAAACCCAATGCACAAATTATAGTTAAAAGACTTTTTAAAAGAGTGTTCCTGTGATGTTGACCAAAAAGTAGCGATGCGCAATATTGATCTGTTTGGCTTATAGCCAAGGGAAATGGGGATAAAAGTTCCAATACCCAACATAATTTTAGTTTTGTTTAATCTTCTCTTCAGAAATATCAACAGCTTTGCATGTTACCCAGCACAACAAATATCTTTCTTGCCATGTTTATAATTTGATTGAGATGCATAGAAACACTTGATTTTTATACCACAGGGGAAAAAAAAAAAATAATAAAAAAAAGGTTTATATAATGCTTAAATATTTTGTATGAGTGGGTAGTGGGTTTTGAGAGCCTGAATGAAGGGAAAACATCTCTCTGCAGTCACAAGCCCCCTCTGCTTCATGTTATCTTACCTTGCTGCTGGGCTGGGACCAGTCTTAAGTTTTGTCCCCAAGTGAAGACAACCTAATGAGGCTGTGGGAAGACAGGGAGGAGGTGAAGAATGCAGAGTGCAGAGTGTAGAACCTGCCTCCAGGTGCTGTCTATCCCACTCCGCATTCCTGGAGCAGAAAGTCTGTGGAGGCTTTGCTGCATCAACTCTGGGTGAGGGCCAGTGGCAAAAGCACAGAAATACCAGATGGTATGGAGCAGAACCTAGCTGGGTTGTTGCATGAGAGGAATAAACAGGTATTACAGATAACTTGATAGTAAAAGTGTTTAATATTTCCAGTAGCAGCTGGTATCACATAGATATGTGATACCATCATGTAATTGTTTTATTACATATCATTAATTGATATGTAATAAAAATGACATCAGTTAAGGCCTTTAACAACTGACTGCCTTTAAAAGTCCATTTTTAATTTGTTAATGTGGCTACAATTTATTTGATAAGGGTTTGTGCAGTTTCAAAAATAAGCATTTAAGTTCATCTAATTTTAGAAACCAGTTTTCTCTTAAATGATTTCACCAATGTTAAAAACATGTCACGCAAGCATTTCTCATACAAACTCATTTAAAAACTTCAGTAAAATAACACACAGTTTACTGATAAACTTTATAAAAAGTTTGTGCAGAGGCTTCTAAAACAATAAACTCAGAGATTTAAAAAAGACCCCTTTGAAGGATCTCCAACTCAAACTTCAGCAACTAGTTTACCTTTATCTGACCCTGTCATAGAAAAGGTTGATCTCTGCAACATCAGCAACATTACTGAATCTTGACTTGGGTAAATTGAAGTATAAGTAACATTCTAAATTCAAGGTCCTTTCTGTAAAAACTCATCCCTTCCTTTTTCCCTAATATCAGAACTTAAATAGGTCAAATTCTCATGTTACTGCAATTGTGTTGTATCTACCAATTTCTGTTAAAGGCTGGGTTAAAAATGATACCTTAAACATTCTGGAAAAAGCAGAAAACTGTGCTAGCCACATAAAATTCAGTGTGTTATTTAGCTAGTATCAATAAATAAATATGTGGAACACCCTTTGATTAGCAGCATGGATTTTCCCTCACTATTTTCTGAAATTGCTGAAAAAGTTTATGAAGTTGCTACATGTACAATTCTTTTTAATGAACTGATATTCAAGCTTTGTTACAAAGAAATAATTGTAGAGAAAATTAATTGTAGAGGAATCCATATCTGAGAGGGAAATATACTGTTTCAGTAAATAGCCCTTATTTATTTTTTCAACTGATATCAGATCCACAAACTGTTATAAATATTTAAAGTTATAGTTGTGAAATTACAGGTTATAACAAGTCACTAATGAAAGTCTGGTGTAGAGTTAATGTCCTGTTTACACTTGCAGTCTAGGGCTCTGAACAATGCTGCCATAAACAGCTGTTTCTTGACTGTCCCATGCTACCTGTAAGTCCTAATACTGGATACATGTATGTCAGCTGACTGCCTGTGTTATGAGGTAGGGCAAAGTGTTCAGGAGTGAAAAGACGATTTAATTTCAGTGCAGGAACGCAAACTCTCCTTTTGTAAGATGATGTAGTTGGAACTACGATGCAACTACCCATTTGTCTGCAATCTATAGATTTATTGACTATCCATGAGTATCCATAGAGCTTGGTTACCTTTTTTTTTAAGGAAAATAAGTGTATGAATTAGACATCAGTCCATTGCAAGAAAAATTAGGATGACTCTTTGTTGCAGTTACCATCCTCTGAAGGAATTCCTGTTCTTCAAGAGAAATCTGCTTCCTCTGGAAAAATCTCTGGCAATCTTCATACACTGATTTTTCTGTGCGTTTTGTTTCCTTGGAACTGATTTCCTACATGTAGGACTTTTCACATAGTTTGCATACCTTATGTTAGCTTGCGTATTGTTTTTAAAAAATATATTGTGCAGAAATCTCTCTCTTGGCATGAGACTTCTGGAAGCTCAAAGATTTGTGTTCAGCCAGTAAAGGAATAATGACAACAGCAGTTGTTTTAAAAATCTTTCCCCATAAGATTTAAGAGAAGTTGATTAGTACAAAGGGATTAGAAAAGTATAACTGTTTTTTAGTTGCTGATTACACACAAGTAGGATGAGTGCAGAAAGATTTAGTGTTAGAATTTCTAACAAAAAAAACCCCACCAAAAAACCCCAACTTTTCTAAAGGATCTATGTGTTTTAGGAGACAGATAATTAGATTCAGATACTGACTTTACTCATCTCATGCAATGTAGAGGCTTTGTTTGCTTCATCAATAGATTTTTACAGCAAACAAGCACACCTAAGCTTGCAGGATATTCAAACGTCTGTGTTGAGGTTGCAGAGCCTATAATTTCTTCAATCTTGTATTGGTCTGGAGTCCTTGAAAGTGGCAAGAGCAAGAAGCAAAGACAAAACTGTGTGTGAGGTTTATAAGCACTTTTGTCAATATTTGCAGACATTGTAAGCTTCATTGGCAGAGCTTAGGGACTTTGTAAATGTGGTAAGCCTGGCTTTCACAAAGAACACAGGATATCAAATAGTCATTATGATACCCTTATACTCAAAATCTGGAGAGATTCTGGAAGGTTTAAAATAGGTCCCTGTATGAAATTACATTATAGAGTAATCTGTAAAATAATTTTGACATACGGAATCAAAGATCTTAGTTACTGGTGAGCAGAAAATTGATTTATTTTAGATCGCATAACTTATAAATGACTTGATGGATTAACTACCAATTTTATTTTTAAACTTTTCATCTACTTAATAGCTGAATGTGGAATTTCAAGTTAAGAATAACCTTTCCCTGTCCAAAACTACTAGGCAATCCACAAGAGAGAACTGCATTTAAACTATAATTGCAGTCGTACTACTTTGTCATGGCTACTTCAGGAAGAGAGATCAGGAATGTGGGTTAGCTAGGCCATAACTTAAGTGAATAAAGTTATTTTATGAATGATCAGAATTAATTCAAGCAGGTCCCATCCTTTGTTATCTGTACAATTTATGGAGGACTGCACTTACTCCCCTCTCTGTCTCTCCAAATCTTCAGTCTAGTTCAAGGACCCATTTATGATCCTCTACTTAACTGGATATTGAAAAGCTGAGGAAAATAAATGGGCGATGTACTATATAAGATATGAAGAATTTTAGAACTTTCTTCCACCCACTTCCTGAAAAAATAATAATAAAAAACCTGACCAGAATACAATATATGTTAAGTTCAACCTGGACACTTGCTATTGCCTTCTCTGGAAGGCAACGGGAGACATGGTTACCCAGGACACTGAGAAAGCTGAGGTGCTCAATGACTTTTTTTGCCTCAGTCTTCACAGGCAAGAGCTCATGACACACTGCCCAAGTCCTAGAAATCCGAGATATGGTCCAGGAGAATGAAAAGCTACCCACTGTAAGAGAAGATCAGGTTTGGGTTTGCCTAAGGAACCTGAAGATACACAAGTCCATGGGACCTGATAGGATGCATCTGCGGGTCCTGAGGAAACTGGTGAATGAAGTTGCAAAGCCATTATC
>NW_010294666.1:0-22713 GCF_000700745.2 Antrostomus carolinensis
TCTACGATTCTGTGATTCTATGATTCTATGAAGATACAGCAAGGTGATAACAAAAGTTCTCTCCTTGGGCTGGGTGGGGACGTGTTTCCTCAGAGCCCCTCCCAGACACCATTTTTATTAATTTCTTGTGTGTATGCAATTTGCAGGTATGGAGAAGATAAAAAACTCAGTACAGCAAAGTTAGCACTTAGAGTGGGATCCCTTCTAACCAGGGTTTTTTCTCCCCTGTTGGTCCAGTAAATCCTCATGTTTTGGGCCAAATTGAGCTCTCTCAAGGAAAGAGAAATTGTAGCATTCTTATGAGCTTGCTCAAAAAGGTAACCACTTTCTTAGAGTGACTTCTCACCAGGCTTAGTAAAGAGTGGAAAACAACAGAAAGGGAGTGGCTGAGAGAATAAAAACATGAACATGAAAAAACACATTCACATCTACAGTCTTCCTTCCAGTACCACACAAAGTACGATTTGTATCGTCTACAAGACTCACAAGTGATCCAGAAAAAACATGATTGATATACCTAACAAATGCAATCAAGTAGCAGAAGCAGATTCAGACAAGTATCTCCACCTGACCTTGAAGTCATATGGTTTTAAACCTAAGGTAGGTAGCAAATTACTTCAACTGACCTGTACTCTGCAGGAAGGTAAGCATTTCCTCCAACTCCCTGTTGGGCTGGCAGTTTACATATCCAGCATAATTACTTCTATCAGAAGTAATTGACTTATAGTGGAAAATTTCTACTGACTTCTGCTAGACAAGGTCCCTGAGATCTTGTGTGATGCTGCCAAAGTGCTGCCTGCAGTACCCAGGCTGAAGACATGACCTTATGGCTTACCAGTGGGAACCTAATGGGGGATCTCTTCATTCATTGCATTTTGGCTTCTTGACAGATCTCAACAAATGGACGTAATTGCTGGAACTAGAAACAGAAACTTCCACTATATTCAGGCTTGACTCTTGAGCTGGAATTCATGGGGGTTTTTTCATTCCTTTTAAAACCACATATATTTCTGTGTTATAAGTCAAGGTAATTTGTGTGTGCATTTTTTTTTTTTCTTCATAATTCTGATCCTTATTCTAAGACATCAAGGTGAAAAACAAAAGAAAATGTGACCTCTGATTTTAAGCGCTCAAGCTGATGGATCTGGCCTCGTCAAATGAAGACCAGATGCAGAAACACTGCTGACCTCACAATTTATCCCTAACTGCTACCAAATAAAAACATGATTCTTCATTGTCTGAGCTAAAAGATACTTTAGCTATAGGTAGCTGAAAGTTCATGCACCTTTTTGGATCAGTCAGTGGATATGGACAGTTTTCTCATGGATTACAAATTGCACCTTGAGCCACCTTTGACCTCGTTCAGCTATATATATTTCAGCTCAAATGGGACAAGGAGAGAAATAGAAGTTGGGTCAGAAGCTTTTGACTAACTTCCCTTCAATGTCTGCTTTTGATTAAAAACCCAAGTCACATTGTGAAAAAGTGATCCTAACTTGAGGATAAATTTACAAAAACACAGTGCTGCTTTTAAAAACAGAAAATAATTTTCATACAGAATGTTTCTTCCTTCTTTTCTTCCTTCCTTCTAGAAATGTAAAATTAACTAATGCTGCCCTGATTTATACCATATGAGGGCTCAACCCTGTTTCTTCATAATGTCCATGTGGTTTTCTTATATGCAAATGGATAAGGAACTTCAGTCTCTTTTGATGTCTTTATGTTTTTAACACATTAAATATTTATTCTTATTTAGCCTTATTCAGTAGATTATCCAATGGATTGCTCCCCAGTATTCTAACACTGCACTGACTTGATTTCCATTTTCAAAGGTCTTGGTTATTTTATCTTACCAAAAAGCTCAGGAAAGTCACCTCCTCTGAACGCTGGTAACATTAGAAGAGCTTTGTTGAAGGAGGAAGTTCTTGTGTTGCTTTGATGGCTTATGCTCTACTGGTGTAAAACATCGGTGAGTGAACAAATACTGAGGTGGGTTGGCACTGCTGATTGTTATTATTAGCAGGCTCATCAATTCCTGAAATCAAGGTGCCTGCAATTCCAACAGCTTGATATTCCTTGACAGTTACCAGGTGAGTCTCTAAATGTGCTACCAAATGCATAAAACACAGGAAGGATGATGAATATGTGATATTGCTGTGTGTAGTCCAACATGAAGAATTATAATTTGATTATTAATAGAAGGTTGTATTAGGAACTCAATTGTGAAGAATACTGCTGAAAAAATAGACAAGAAATAAAACAGGCAAAAAATTGTTTTAACAAGATATTTTCAATTCTACTATATTGGAGAAAGCCTGAACCAGGACAAGCTTGTAGCATTAAACAGAAAAATTATTCAAACTCTAGCTCTGCAGTTTCTGCCATGTTGAATAATGTCATTCTTTTATGTGGCAAATTTGCTTGTATCCCACATGAATTTGGCAGCACTATCATTTTTCCAATCATATACAATTATTTAAATCAGAAATGTTGAATCGGAGTATAGAAGTGAGCTACAAAGCTCAAATTATCCCTTTGGAAAACGCTTTTTGATATTATAAGTTTTTTGCTGTAAATATTTTTTTAAGATTTTATATTACAGTGGAGTTGTGAGAATTGCAGTTAGTATTACCAAAAGGTTGTATGAATTTAATTCAGTTTCACAGATTTAATTTGTGGCCAAAATAATAATAATAATTTAAAAAAAGTGTCTGGAAAACAAATGATTCATTTCATGTTATCTCCAGAAGGAAACTTCCAGCTTTTTCACTTCAATAACTTTGTTTTTAAAAAAACATGCTTAACATTTTTATTTTCATATGGTGCATTTAAAAGGTATAATATATCTATGATTCTGTTGGAGGAAGAGAATGCCACTAATTTCCAGTCCCTCTAATTATTGCTGAAAATTTAATAAGAATAGAATTTCTTATAAAATTTCAAGATCTTTTTTCTTCATATAATCAGGCTAGCAACTTCCAGCTTTGACGTGTGCCCATTGACGGTGTTGTTGACATCAGAGAGTGACATAATAATAAGCAAGAAAAGTAAGTTTCCAGGTAATTACATACTTTTTTCCTGGAACTGAAAAACAAATCTGGGTTAAGTGTCACAGTCTGAGGTCAGGTTTTGCTTTACCTTGGTGTTTCATTCCACTTCAGACTGTGATCTGAAATCTGAAGATCCCCAAATCTGCTTTCCTATCTTGCCTTTCTTGTTGTCAGGTTGCTTCCCATTACAAACCCTTTAAAAGCTGATAACGTGCAAACCTGAAAAGTCCTGAATACTCACAGATTGCTTTAACCTTTTGGATCTTAATTCTGAAATAATTCAGATCATGAAAATGATCAAGACATATTGTGATAACATCTCTTAAGGATCCAGCTGGCATTATGTAGAACCACGACTGTAGGTTGCTGACTCCTTTCCACTACTACCAAACTTTCTTTACCACACCAAGAAGAATAATATTAGTAAAGGAACCAGCGGGCTGGATAAAGAAAGGAGGTTTTGTTCAAACCTCCCACTGATACTGAGTTTCACAGGTAATAAGCAGGACTGGCCTAAGGCCAAAAATAAACTTTTTATTTGACTCTGTCAGCAAAGGAGACTCTACTCCTACAACACAGAACTTCAGCAAACTTTCCCTGAAGCTAATGAAATTTCATTCAACTCATGACTGTTAAAAGTGATTCTAGAAGATGGTATACCTTGAGGCTCTCATATTGGTTTTCTTTCCAAAATCCGACCAGCAGTTAAAGAGTCATTTGGCCATATATCAAGAAATTTTTAAAAAGATCTACATGTATTTGATCTTTACTTTATAAACCATGATGAAAAAAAAAATCCAGTTCTGTTTTTTCTTTGCAGATTTTTCTGTAACCACATGAACAAATCTGATTGTGCACATGCCTATGTAGCTTATTTAATCAAAGGATGGAAGAGAAAACACCTTTAAAGAGTCCCATAACTGGACTGGACTGTGTAGCTAAAAAAATTATAAAAAAATAGAGAATTCATAAAATAAAAATTTATACTTCTAGAAATCTGAAGGCATTTTGCATCTGAATCAACAACAGTCAGCTTCAGGAGGTAATTCTTTTCCCCTACCAGAAAACTTTGTTGAATCACAGAGAAAGATACAAAACAACACAAAATTCTGAGAAATGCAAACCAAAATTGTGATTTTATTTTTCATGCAGAAAATGTCATTTCCTCCTACCTTTATCTTTGGTTTCTCATCCTTAATACTCCAGTTGTTCTTTTGCATTCTGTGACATTAAGGAAAGAAGTGCTTTTGAAATCTTTTCTAATTTCATTTTCTTTCTTAAATATAACTCTCAATAAAAAAATCCAAACAATCCACAACCTGATTAACTATTCTAAAACCACTTGATGATACTTCAAATACCAAATGGTGCACCAATAACAATTTTTAAGGTTTCTATTTGAAAAAGTAATTTAATATTTCTAATCCTAGGTGTCCCAGTCCCACGTCTTGGTTGCAGAACTAAGTAAATAACCTTTTTCTGTATTTGCATTCTATTTTTCTTTTAACATTTTGCAATATAGATTTTCATACACTTCTCCTTTTTTATAAACAGACGCCACTCTAGTTGTCATTTCAAAGACGTGTGACTGAATTTCTGAGTCTAAGAGAAATGTTAAAAGTGACATGAAGTAAAGCAAATGATTTGACTTTTGTTTCAAGTGTTTTTTTTTTTTTAATTTAAATGCAAAAACTCCCTGAAGATATTATTCAGTAAGAGTAATAACAATCTTTCTATAATGCTTTAAATTGCTAAAGTTCCTGTGTAAACACTAATTAATTCAAATAATCCACATAACTTTTAGGTGCTAATATTAACCTTGGAAAAGCAAGTGGATTTGGATGTGTGTGTGTGTGCGTGTGCAAGGGCTACATTCCCTCCATGTATTCACATGCACAGACTATACAGTCGTTTGTCAGTCTCTAATAAGAAACAGAAGTGACATCTGTCATGCATTCCAGTAAACACATTAAGTAAACACAATAGGACCCCAAAATGTTTACTCAAGTACTCTAATTAATTGTGACTTGCTGTAACAGAGTTTTCTATGAATTAAACAGAAACATCCATGCTCTCTCCTCCTCCTGCTGTAGTTTTTTGTGCAGTGGGAAAAGATTTAAACTAAAGACTTCCCTTCTGGCCCTGCCAAGGTGCATTTTTTCCTCATAGACTTGACTCTCAGTCGAAGTTGATGTGAGAGTTTGTCATGGCTGTTTTGACAGTCCGGTCATCCTAATCCAGGGATCTGGTCCCTGTGGTTTGTCAATTATCCTACTAACCCTACAGCGAGAGGAACACTCAAGGCACTGAACTGTCATCCAATAACCAAGAAATAATGTCAGCAGCCAGTGAGTAGGGATTGTGAGAGATGGGGATGTTTTTGACAACAGAGAAGTGTGGATCATTTCAGCATTTATTTTATTTATAGGCATTCGTAACAAATTAATTATATCTCACTGCAAGGCTTCACTGAAACTTTCTGGATCCAGATCTGCATGTACATACAGGAGGATGAGCAGAATTGAGTGCAGAGATTGCTGCACGGCAGATCCAGGCATGGAGGTTTGATTCCCAGTTTCTTTCACCTCCCCCTCCTCTGACCTTGAGCTTCTAACTTGACTTGGATATGTTTCAATATCCCCCTGGATAAACTGAGGATAAAAGCATCCACTCTTAAGAGCAGACAGAGCCTTAATCAATTAATGCCTGTAAAGGACATTAAGATCATTTAGCAAAAAGTAGTATTAAAGTGCAAATTATGCTAAGGTCCTACTGAAATGAAAGGCAAGTGTGTTTAAAAGGGGATTTAGATGCAGAAAGCTAGACAGCAAAGAAAATCTAGATGGAGGATCACAGGAGGCTTGATTCTGATCCAGTGTGTATCAGGATAATTTGGCTTAACTCCCCACTTAATACTAACAAAGCAGGCTCTGCCCTGGATTCTCACTTGGTGTAAAGTTACACTGATCTCTGATTCACCAATTAAACCATCAGACAGTCCAAATTTTTGGCTCTCGAAGTCCTCATAATTACAACTATAATTTTATTCTTTCATTTCCTGAGTCTGTTTTTTCCTATTGTTTCTCAATCACAGGTTTACTCTAATCATATTGAAGTGAGAAAATATGTCAGAAGAAATGAAGTAATAGAGACAAACTAAATCTCTGGAGTCATTCTGTTTCCAAGTAAGCCACAGCATGACCAGTAAGACTGGATGATGGCATGAGTACCAATGAGAGGATCTTACACCTTTAGTTTCTCTAGGTGAGATGTGGTACTGCACCTGCAGTAATTCAAATTTTCTACCACCTAACAGCTCTTCAGAAAAGCACAGGGTAGAAGATGGATGGATTCACTCAACAGGCATTTGTCATTGTTGAGGTAACTTATTTTAAACTTATATACTCATTTTTCTCATTTCCAGCAAAAAGATGGGGGAGCTGGCCAACCAACACAGTATTGGGATGAACTCTGATAAAACACAACTGACAGGAAATTTAAAATTTTAAGGGATTATTTGGAAACTATTTCTAGTAGACTGAAAAATATAGAGCTCCAATGTTTCTGGTGGTTGGGAAGGTTTATTCTGGACACCAGCACAGTTTTGGAAAGGAGAATTTTATGGTCATCCTTGGAAGCAAAATTTCTTTCATTTGTAGGTGTTGTTTCAAACCCACGGATGGCATCATTATAATAACTGAATGAAGTGGATAATAGCAGATCATGTTATTCACCAAATAATTTTGTCTTCTACATATCCCCTATGAGATTGAAAAATGCATAATCACAGCTGAGATTTAAGGAAGTCTGGGAAAACAGAGATGTTTCAAAGTGTCTGTTTAAAATCACCAGTTTAATTCTTAGTTATATTACTGGGGAATAAAAATCCAGGAATCCAGGACTTTTAACGACCATGTCTGATATCAGATCCTAGCTATTTCAATTGCACTATTGTCATCAAATCTGGAAAACAGCTGGAAGCCAGCCTAGGAAAATATTGTACTTCAGCAATGTGTTGCTATGTGAATAACACTTCATTGTGCAAAATTTAAACCATCTTATTCCCGAAAACCTTGAAAGCATTTGCTGTACACGGAAAAAAACCCCAAACCTTTGGAATAGCCCAAATGAGAAACAACTGATCCAACTGAAACCAGCTGAAACAGCTGGTTCTTGTCATTCTCCATAGCATTCAGGTAATTTAAGGTAACTTCTTATATACAAAAATATTACCCTGCCACCAAATACTAAAAACGTCTGTACTGGGGATAAGTATTTGCAAAGCTTAAGACAGAAGGTGTACTGTGATGTGGGAAAATATATTGTATAAGGAAATAATACTCAGTTCCTGAGAACAAAAGCCATGAATAAGTCAACATGTGTCCCCAAATAAAGGCCACTAAACTTTTTTCTCCATGTATCTTACCATTTTATCATCTGAATATGATCCTGGCTGTTGAAATGTCAATCAATAAAAGGTTTTTTTGCTGGTAAATGTACTTACCTGCTTGTAAATATAGATTCTTACAGTTGCTTACCAGCTGGATGGGAGTTGTTTTGATAATTCCCCTTTGCAAACAAACTGCAGCAGAATCACCACAGATCTCACACTCAAATGATTGACCACAAAATAAACTTATTTCATACCAGTGACTTGGAGAGCAGCAATAGCCATCCCAGGCTTCAGGTCAGTCTCTTCATCCCACCCTCAGTGGGGAAGAACATACATTTTTCAAGTCAGTTGTTTTGCTTTTTAAAAGATGGGATTGCTGAAAATATGAACATATCTGAAGATATTCAGGGATGTTAGGACTTGTGTCTAGGAGGTGGATAATATGGTCAGACTGCTAGTGAGGTGGTTACAGGAAGATGGTAAACCCATTTCCTGACTCTCCCTACACCAATGATTCTAACTCTCTAATACATCCAAAGGCTTATTCCATAAACATTGGATCCTTTAAAACAATTTGCAGGAAAGTTAGATTATCAATGAGCAACTTTAAACCTCTAAGACTGCTACTTGACAATTTGTCACTCAACTTCAGCAAAACTATAGGGGAAAAGCACAATGAATTAATGAATAGCAACAAATCCCCATGACAACATGTTACTTCATTAAAATTTTATCAGCATTCTTCCTAAGGAAAGCATGCCTTCTGTTCTACGCTGAGTTTCTTCTACAGTGTTTTACAGACAATTCACAGCATTCTGGCGCTTCAAAATTAGTTCCTGTGGAGAGTGAGCTACACACAGACTCTAGATTGTGTCACACAGTGGTCTCCTGGGTGCCATGATGAAGTTTTGCCTACATTTTTTGTGTTTATCTTATGCCTTAAACATTAATCAAGCATTTCCCAATTGCTTTCTTTGAGAATAGGTTAATTAGCTGCAAATGCATCTCTCTGTTAATTTTCAGCAAATGCATTAAACTGCATTTCATAAATATTTTCCTAGCAACCAAATAAAAGCTTTGAAAGGAAAATGTTTTCATTGCTTTCGCTGGGGCTCTATCTTATGTTTTTTTCTTTTTTTTCTTTTTTTTCTTTCTTTTTTTCTTTTTTTTTTTGTGGAGATCCATAAAACATGCCCATTACTGTTCAGTGTTTTTCTCAGTTCTGGATGTAAGTATGAAAAAAGAATAATAATAAAAATGGTGGCTAGATACTGTCAGCTTGTCAATATAATCTGAGGATTTGATACAAATAAACCCTTCTGCTCAGAAACACTGAAAGTATCTGCTTGGAAATTCCAATTGTTTTAAAGAGGAATAAAATATAGATCAGGAGAAAAAAGGCAAAATTACTCTAAAAATTAAATAATAGCTTATATACGTATTAGTAAACTGCCCTAGTTATATTAATAAACATTAGGCTCAGAGAATTCCACTCCACTTCTTTACTGCATGTATTTGGCTCTAAAAGTACCTAACAAGAAAATATCTGTTCCTAAAAACTTTTTAAGCCAAAGAGTTTTGGGATGCAAAGGCTGCAGGGAAGGAAATTTTTTTCCTAGTTTTTAACTTGTGAACTAAGGTGTTTGACACAGGCATTGAAGTGAGCAGCTAAAATCCTGTTTGTTTGGGTTTTTTTTTAATTAGGTAAGTAGAGGCATAATTAAGTGTCCATATAGAGATTCACTGCTTATGATGTAAGATTTCTGAGCTAGATGGAGGGTATTAAAACAATTATGTTTCTTTAGCATTGGTTATTTTCTACAAACCAAAACCATTAAAAAACAAAGAAACCAAAGCCTCCTACTTCCAGCCAAACGCCTGAACTTCACATCTCTGTCTTCTCTCCTTGTGGCTCCATGAATCTTGCCAGTCTTGAGCTGTGATATTGTAGAAGGTGTGTAGAGATGTAGCTACAGAATATCACAATGATGAGAAAATTCTCCTTGGATGCAGAAATAGTTGTCATAGCCACCCTGCAACTCAAGGAAAGACTACAGCCAAAGTCTTCTGCCTTCTGCTTAACCAATCTAACCACTAGGCTATTGTGCCAAATATTTTTACCCTGTTTTTTTGGTTTTTGTTGTTTTTTTAAAAAATTGTATTTATTGCAATCTTAGTAAGTTAGACTTGATTCTGAGCATGCTTAGCAATGTGAGTCCCTCAAGTGACTGAGTGGAACAGACATTTTAGTCTTGTACCTGGACCTTCCTGTGGAAAATTGGGATAGGTGGTCATGGACGGTCCAGCAAAGCCAAGGCCCTACCAGACACTTCCCACAGCACCACTTGATTACACAATAGAGCTTATTACATGAAATGTAAGTGCTAATAGGTTGTACCACTGAAGTAAGGACTTAGCTGCATCTAAATGACACATAAGCTAACATGACAAGGCCAAATAACATAAAAAATAAGTAATAGAGATAGCAATGGTTAGTTGACACCTACATCTCAATGTGGGACATCAGTGATCATTGGGAAATATTTTCCCTCCATCCATTGTCTAACTTTCTTTTTTTTTCTTTTTTTTTTTTTCCCTAGCCACCTGCAATCCAGCTAAACCAACATATTTATAGAGTGATCATCTTCCTATACAGAGTATTTCACAAAAGAAATATAGTGCAGTCCTGCTTCTTTCAATGAGAGGTTTACACTGACATCAGTGAGCTCTGGGTCAGCTTCTGTAGAAGTCTGTTACATAATCTTTGTAGGATAAACAATTAAAGAAGCATTGAATCAGAAAATTAAGGAAACTGAGATATGTCTTCTCTGAAATCTTATTAAAAATAGCTTTAATAATAGTGTTTCCTCAACTACACTGTTGTACAGTTTCTGGATATTACAATTAATGAGATGGCATTTCATTTTAAATTAAAAATCCAGGCTCAGCACATTACAGACCCATTTATAACTGTTCTAATCTTAACAAATCAAACCCAGGACAACACCACACTCCTGCAAAAAGAGATCTCCTTGTCCTTTTCCCGCAATTCTATCTCCTTCTCAGCTTGTCTCATTTCCCTTTCTTCTCCAGAAGAGATAGACATTGGACACTTTAGGTCACCTGGTAGTTGTATGCTCTTACGACACCATCATGAGGAAGTTCTGGAGCTCCGATATCTGTTACTTCTTGGACTTGTTTACTGGGACCCTTAAGTTTATTTTGTCACAGTTGAATAAAGACTCAAGTATCTTATCACTGTGGTTTTCAGCAGTCAGTAGACAGTATGACAGTTACCTGCAGATGAATCTTTCTGCATTAGTTGTCTAACAACTTGACTTTATGGGAATGCTTATCGAAACATCTTTACTTCATCAGTAGCTCCTATTCCTTTCAGTTTCAGCAATCCCAGCAGAGATGCACCATCCTTTTACTTCATTATTTGCATCAGGGCTAAGAATATAAAAATATCTACTGTTATTACATGCCAGCAGTTTTCAGAAATAGATAAAACCAGACTGCAGACAGTAGGAAATTTAACATGATGTACTTGATGCATTCACTGCCATACATGGATTTAATGATATTTCAGGGTTCAGCAAGCTGTGGCATGAGTGTCATAGTTATGTTGTGAGTAGATTTCAAATGGCATGCAGCAGGGTCAGGAGCTGGGAGTTGTGGTGCTCTGAGAAAGGCCTCAGTGGGAGGTAGACGATATCAGGCTGCAAGTTACCTTGTTATCTTGCTCTCTTGCAGACAACAAAATACATGACAAGGGAACTTGTAGCTGCTCTCCTGTTGAAAGGTAGAATCTTCTGGTGAGTTTCTTTTGGAAGAAACATCTTCAAGTTTGGGGAAAAAAAATCTAGTCAAGGACATGATCTCTGCAAGACTGTCAGACCACTCAATATAACATATTTTTTCTGGACATTGTACTCTTCAACTCAATCCCCTGTTTGTGTGAAATGTCTAACAACGTTTGTTCAGAAAAAAGAGCTAAATCATGATTCTGAAATTACAGCTATCATTGCCCATAACCAAAGCCACATAGACAATGTGTTATTCTTGGAGAAAACAGAGGGAAAACTATTTCCTTTCTTCTCTTCCTTTCTTTTTCCACTTCTGAAGACATCAGTAACTTGTGAATTAAAAAGCAAGGGGAGGTGGCTTTGAGCAGGATTCAGATAAAGCTGTCGTGGGGAGCATGTGGTGCTATTTAAGTTCCTTCTGAACTCTGTCTGCCTATCTCTGTCCTGTAGTCTTTTCGATGCAGCTTTTGTTAAAGGCGAGTCATGCCAATCAATCCTGGCAGGTGGTCTTTTTAGTTCCAGGTGTTGACAACAGGTATTTACTTTGGTCTCCTATATCCTATATCACAAAGGGAGATGGTGAATTCAGCATTTGTTGGCAGAAAGATAATAGATGACATTTGCTGGCTCGACATTCTTCATGAGACCATCCCCAACAGTTGTTATTCCAGTTCATGTGCCTCTTGGTAAGGAGTAACTGCAAATTTAGGACTTGGAAATTCATTGTCTTATGCAAAGTGGTCTCTCCACCAGCATGTATACTTCAAAGGAACACTGTGCTCCCTGTTTTTTCGTATTTTGTTGTAAGGGAGCATTTCATTCAGCCTCTTTTAATTTAACCCTGAGTTTTAATGAGTTGCACTCTATTTTAATCTCAGTCATTTTTATAGAAATCTGATGGTGAATTAGAAACAGATGCATCCCTTGCAGACATTTCCTAAAAACTACAAGATGCTTAGAAAGAGTCTGCTTGCTAGCGTCTAGGAAAGGGCCATAGGGGATTGATATATATTTGTCTACCTTTATTAAATTAAAGTAATTATCTGAGAGGATGAAATTATCTCAGTGTATAATCTTTTTATTTTTTTATTTGCCTTTTGTATGCCATATCATGTATGCCACATTTCCAGCCAAACCTCTGAATTAAAGTTTTAGCAATCAGAAGAATGCTTAGAACATGCCTGTTCCAATAATTACTGATTTGGAGATCAGTTTCATTTATTTAGCTTGTATTTATTTATTTGTTAATGTCTTGTAGATTGTTGGTTTTAGTGGTTTTTTGGTATTGGGGAAGAACTAATAGGTAACATAAGCAATGTGAACACAGTCTTGTGCTTCATATATTCCAAAGCAGTTTTATTACATAAGTTCTATGGACAACTTGGTGAATCACTTAAAGTAAACCCTAAATTCCCTAAGAACTTCTATTCACATCCTGTTTTTGGAAGAAGCCTTCCCAAGGGAAAAGGCAAGAGAGAAAATGAAGTGTTGCTAGGTGGTGAAACTAGAGAATTAGAGGAAAACAAATAAATGAGAGAACTACTCTCAGTGATCCCATCCAACCAGGACCTTTAACAAAAAGAAGAAAGGAAATATTAAGAAATTAAAAAACCCAACCCTACTGGTCTCCAAAGTTCTTTTCTGTAGTTAGCCTCAAAATTGCCGACATCAACCTTTGTTCACCTGAAGGAACAAAGCACTTCTTCGTCCTTGCCTAGATGATGGGACAACATATAATTTCAGTGTCCTGCTAAAGCACAGATTAAGCATTTTGACTCCAAGAACTACATATTTAGACCCTGGTCAAGAGCAGGTGTAGGCAAGTGATCCACATCTGTACTAGCAACTAACTGCTCCCCACAAGACACAGATAATTCTTTGAGTCCAAACTGGCTGTTGGGTAGGGTGGCTGGAGTAGACCCTCGATCCATGACTAGGAGTTGTTGGGTCAATGCTAACTGGCCAGTGCTAAAACTGTATCAGAGCCTGTATTACAGTTTTCACAAAATACATACCAGTACTTGATTCTGTGCCTTAAACTTGTTTATTTTATTAATATAGAGGTAGCCAAAGCCTCTATGTTGGCTTACAAATCTCTCAGTATAGGGGATGGAAGACAGAGCTACAGAGTTTTTCCTTCTTCTCCTCTTCCTTTCCTTGATCTTACTGTATCAGAATAGAATAGAATAGAATAGAATAGAATAGAATAGAATAGTTCAATTGAAAGGAACCTATAATAATAATCTAATCCAACTTGATGCAGTGTTGTGTCACGATGTGCCAGCTGCTTGAATGTGTCCATGGTCTTTCCTAAGAAACTAGGCTGCTCTACAGCTCAGACTGTGTCTCTGGTTGGTGCCTGTTCTCTTGTTGATGCAGAACTTGGAGATGAGATGAGCTTCAAAACAGGCTTGAACCTAACAAGATAGACATGGACGGGTTGTCCTCATAGTTTAATTGGCAAAATGACCTGTTCAGGCCCTCTCCCCTGCAGGTAGCCTTACCCTTTGCACCAGCTCAGCCTCACTGATCTATGATCTTGGAAGAAAAAATTGCAAGCCAGGTTCACATCTTCCCACGTGCATCATATTCAACTGGCATTGTTGTCTATAAGACCTCTCTGTCTTGCCTTTGGTTTCTGCTTCTCCAAGTATCTCCATGTCACAGGTTTTAACTTAGTCTCTTTTAGCCTAACCTTACAAAGAAATTTGCAGTCTTTATACACTAGCCCAAATAACACAATTTTTAAGATTTTATCATTTTTAAAATATGGTTAGCATTCCTGTATTGAATATCTAGAGAGGGAAATGGTGGCAAACACACTGAAAAGCTTCCTCTAAAATGGAAAACTGCTTTGACTTTTTGCATTTTATTATCCAAGAGAGGTCTTTTATCGATGCCAGCTCAGCACCTTGGAGAGAAAAATGATATCTTGAAATATGCTTTTAAACCCTGAGGTTGGTTGTGTTTTTGTTTTGTTTCTTTCCTTTTTTTTTTTCCTTTCCCTAGATTTTGTAAACACTTTTCTCTATAAAAGTAAACCCATAATTGTGGGATCTTCCATCTTTTAATAAGCAATATGGTCTCAGTATTACAAATTAAAAAAAAAAAAACCTTTTTTTTTTCCTTCCCCTTCTCCCCTCACTCCCTGTTTTTGGATGAAAGTTACCCAGTTAGGGAATAAATGCAGAACACAAAAATGTCATTTTCTTTCCTAAACAAGGTCAGTATCCTGACAATAAGTGCACTTTAAAAGCTTTTTGTTGTGCATGTGTTCATTGGGGAGAAGGAGCCGATCAATGTCCTTTCAGGTTTTCAGGTTTCTTTTTAGGACTTTTTCTTGGGTTCTTTTATTTTTTTATTCTCCCTCTGTGAACTAAATATTTTATTTTGTAAGGAGGAAATAAAACAGGTTACATTGCCATATTTTAGCAAGGAAAATCAGTTTGGTGCAGGTCTGAGTTCAGGGGGTTTTTTTGTGTGTTTTGTTTTTTTTGTCTGCAATAGCTAAGAAATATCTCAGAAATATTGTAAGAAAGAAATGTCTGACTACTTTCTTTGCACAGATTGGCCCCCAATCCTGCAAACTATGAGGCAGGGCTGCAGTTTTATTAAAGTGCTACTTAGAGAAGCTGTATCGTGAACACTGACAGGCAGTCGCTGGCTTAAAGCTTCTCTTGGTAGACAAGCAACAGAAATAATACAGTCTTGGTTTTGCCAACGGTAGCCTCATGAGATGAAATCACAGAATCTCATAGAATCACCTAGATTGGCAAAATCCTTTAAGATAATCGAGTCCAATCATTAACCTCACACTGACAAGTCCCCTACTAACCCATGTCCCTCAGCACTATGTCTACACGACTCTTCAATCCCTCCCGGGATGGGGACTCCACCACTGCCCTGGGCAACCCCTTCCAATGACTGAGAACCCTTTCAGGAAAGAAATTCTTCCTCAGAAAGGACTAGTGCACAGAGGATAATAATACTGCAGGTGTTAGTCTGATTTATCTTTTCCTAGATTTTTTTTAACATTTGTATTCTATAAGCAGAGCTTCTTGCACTGTTAAGATATGCAGGACTGTGAAATACTTTATACAGTTAAGTGTGATATTTTTGGAAATGCTCCACCTAGAAGAAAAAATGTCAGTTGTTTCCAAATAAACTTTTGCTCTTAATTCTGCTTGAAAATACCCTAATCCAGCAAAGCAATAATGACATGACATCTCTATCAGATCTCGGTCTTATTCAGCAGAACATCTATATTCACATCTAGAACTAAACCAGTTCAGCAAAGTACTAAGGCGTGGCTGAAGTCCTCCCTGGAGCTGGATGGAACTGCTCATGTTCTTAAAGTGAAGTATGTTCCTCAGAGCTTTGTTGAACCAATGTCAAAATCAGTTTAAAAAAGCTCAAGACAGCTTAGCCCTACTGACCCACAGACAGATACAGGTGTACTACATGATCCCAGTGCAGTTGCACATGGGGCAATTCAAGGATGGAGCTGTACTTTTCCTGGTCCCGTCTCTTTAAGGTAGCTATAACATTCCTTTAACATAATTTTGATGCTGATTTCATTACAGTGTTTAAAGGAAGATCAATGTAAATGTAAGATATCAGCTACCTCATATAAAAGTCTTTTATATAAGCAGGTGGTTTTGGACCTTGCCTCCAGCTATACCTTTTGATCATTTAGAAGGCTACTGATGTACCCCAGGCAACTTACGTAAAACAGTTATTTGTACTCATTTAATGCTATACCTTTAAACATCCCTTTAATCTGTTTGCAGCTGTAAAAGGCTCACAGTATGGAAATGTTTTAAAGAAGTAGGTTTAACTTCCACAATTAGGCTGGATTTTTTTTTTCTGGATGGAAAACTCTACCTCTTTCTTCAACTTGTACAATCATGTACACATACAAACACACATTCTTCTCCATCGTTCTGAGAACAGCTCTAAGCAGAAGCTCCTCTGCCAAAGGTGACTACTGCTGAATGAAAGTCAACTGGGTAAGGGCTGCAGGAATTTGTATATCCGTTCCAGTAAGTGCATTTCAGTGCTTCAGACAATTCAGAAAACCTGTTAATCTTCATTAAAAAATGAAATGTGTTTCTACTTATCATAAAAAATGAAAATTTATGCTTATTTCTTGTTGCTGTGGATAAGCTCCATCTGCCAAACAATGTAAACCAGTTAATAACATGGCCAAAGGTGACAGCATAGATCCCAGATCCCTTACTCTGGTTGGCCTTACTAAACTTACGTCATGGGCAAGTTTGGCCCAAAGTCTGCAAACCATTGAAAGAAGAGAGTGTAGTGATTTCATTCTTTATTAATGTATGTGATTGAATCAGTTTTTCCATTTTCTCCCTGTTTTTGTTTCCCAGGTCAAAACAGCAAACAATGAAGTCCAGGTCAAATGTAAGAGCACTTAATGGAGCTTAATTTTTATGTATGCTGTGTGCTAATGTGCTATGATCAGCAACAAATGTGCACAGCAAATCCATTTTATTAATACATTTAATTGCTTCCAGAAGGTTCTGGTCTGTTATTCTGTCAAAGCAGCCTTAGAAAGACAATTAGATATCAGTTAACACACTTAACCATTCTTATTGGTTTTTGATAGCAGCAATCATAGAACAATAAAAACATTGCCTCTCCATAATGATATTCTGGGAAGCCAGGTGTTCTGCATGTTAGAACAAAAACACTACCTTTTATAAATAAAAACTTTATATAACACAGCAGTAGCAGAAGGTGGAAGGGATGTAACAAAATAATTACATGCTCATACATATTTTCCCCTTTGGATTCATTTGTTGAAGCTGTACACACATATCTATCTATGCACACAGGTATGTTCATGTATGGACACATACACACAAAACATGCACACACTTTCTTTTTTAAACTGCAAAATGGTGGCAGCTATCTTTTAATCCATAAGTAGACCCATTTCTCTGTTTTACAATGTGATATCTTTGGATACTAAATCCAAACACAGACACCTATGACTAAGCTAGTGGTAGAGCTTCCCTTCTGAAATAGTCAATTTCTTCTAAAATCAGATTTCTAAGAGAGATGACATCAGACTCCAAACTTGGCATTTGTCTCCCGGTTGACTGTGAAGGAAATCTGGTATAGTTTTATCTACAGATGTTTGTTCTATAGACATTTTACATGATGCAAGATGAATCTCATTCTTTCTGCTCCCATTTTTCAGAATTTAGGACAGAAAAGTCCTTCTGAATTGCTACGTTTTTATTACTGTAAACACTGACATCAGAAAATAATTTTCATAAGCACAATAAACTCCATCTGAAGACCTGAGAGTGGTTTCTGCTCCTAATTCTCCTGTTTAAAGAGTATTCCTCACTGTTTTGAAGACTAAAACCCTTCTGTTTTCATAAATTTCTAACAGTTCCTTTCTATCCACTGAATCCTCTTTGCCTAGAACAGCAGTTAGATCTTATTTTTCATGTCATATTTCATTTATCTCCCTTTCCATTCCTGAGTATTCATCAGAATTCCCATTCCTGAGTATTCATCAGAATCAGAGACAAGGTCAGAAATATAAATTGATTTAAAACATGTTGACCAATGTAAAACAATGCCTCATAGAAAATAAAAACAGAATTACAAAAATAAAACCAAGGGAGAACTAGAAAAGAAATTAAAGCAATGTAAAAATATCATATGAAGTAAGGAAAAAGTGGAATAAGTTGTGAAGATGGGATGAACACAAAGGTAAGAAGGTAAACCTCCACAACCTTTATTTTACCACTCCCCAGGTTCAGTGAGTCCTCCTTGCTCAGATGTAGATATCCTTCCTAATGGATCTGCTTTCTATAACATCCTCCTTATTTGGTAAAACCTAATCCAAACCTCATCTGTCACAAGTTTTCTCACTTAATTTGTCAGAGAAATGTGCCAGCTCTAACAGGAGTAACTGAATCTTATCGGTAAGTCTTTTTGTTCTTCAGTTTTCATCTGGGAGCTAGAACCTCCTCGTAATGATTTAGTTCATAATAACATTTTAATCTAGGAAATGTATAGATTGTCTAATTGAGAACCATACTGCAAAATAAAATATATATATTTATCTATGTCTGTAAGAACATGCATGTATATGTTTACCTAAAAGACGATGTGTATGAAATGTCTCTCTGTATTCACATAGTTCCTCTTGACAATCTATAAGGGACTTCAAGAATTACTGTGTTGATAAATCTTTCATCTTTCTTCCCCTGTGTGATTTTGACCCAGACAGCTTCCCTTTCACCTAAGATATTCCTTCTTGTTTCTTTACTGTTGCATTAAATAAATCAGTATCCCACCATCTTTAACTATATTCTTTTTGAACAGCTCACTCCTGTCAGCTCCCATCTTCCAGTCTTAACTGCTGTTTCACCATGTTCCTGTCACCTTGCAATACTCAGATTCACAACCTGCACCAGTAATTCTGTCTCCTTTCCCTGGAGATGAAAGTTAGTCCTTTGGTTTACCCATGAAACTCTTTGCCTCTGTCCAGATTTTCATGCATTTTCTAAATTATCTTTCTTGGCTCAAGCTCTCTGCTTGTGGGATTAAGGAGAAACAGGAGTCTCTACATGTCATCTATTAGTACTTCCATCTGTCCTGAGTACAGTGTGTCCTCTTAAATTGTGCAAGCAGATCTTGCTGAGATCAGTAAAAACTACAGCAAACCCTTTCTGTCAGGGAAAGGGACCATCCAACAGGAAACAGCCTCTGAATCTGAGGCCAGGAAGTTCCAAACATCTGAATCCTGAAAATAGCAGTCACCATAGAATCATAGAATTGTAGAATGGTTTGGGTTGGAAGGTACCTTAAAGATCATCCAGTTCCAACCCCCCTGCCATCAGCAGGGACACCTTCCACTAGACCAGGTTGCTGAAAGCCTCATCCAACCTGGCCTTGAACACTTCCAGGGAGGGGGCAGAGATCATCAAGAACATCAAGTCTGTCTGTTAACCCAACACTACCAAGTCCACCGCTAAACTGTGTCCCTACACACCACAACTACACATCTTTTAAATACCTCCAGGGATTGGGACTCAAATACTTCCTTGTGCAACCTATTCCAATGTTTGACAACCTTTTCAGTGAAGAAATTTTTCCGAATATCCAATCTAAACGTCCCCTGGCACAGCTTGAGGTCATTTCCTCTTATACTTCCTTGTGCAACCTATTCCAATGTTTGACAACCTTTTCAGTGAAGAAATTTTTCCGAATATCCAATCTAAATCCCCTGGCACTGCTTGAGGTCATTTCCTCTTGTTCTGTCACTTGTTGCTTGACAGAAGAGACCGAAACCCACCTCACTAGAACCTCCTTTCAGTTAGTTGTAGACAGTGATAAGGTCTCCCTTCAGCTTCCTTTTCTACAGGTTAAACAACCCCGGTTCTCTCAGCTACTCTAGTAGCTGAAGGTCCACACAGGAGAGCAAGAAAATCTAAATATTCCATGACTTGTCACATTTTCGTCACTTGTTGCTTGAGAGAAGAGACCGAAACCCACCTCACTAGAACCTCCTTTCAGTTAGTTGTAGACAGTGATAAGGTCTCCCTTCAGCTTCCTTTTCTACAGGTTAAACAACCCCGGTTCTCTCAGCTACTCTAGTAGCTGAAGGTCCACACAGGAGAGCAAGAAAATCTAAATATTCCATGACTTGTCACATTTTTACCTGCCCCTGAAGGAGGCCTTTCGATCTCTTTTGTCTTCATTTTTCCAGTCTGGAGAATGGGAATAATAATGTCAAGCTCCTGGACTGTGTTGCTGAACCTATCAATAAATGCACAATGAGTTCAGATCCTTAAAACAGAACAGCTCAATACAAGGTTAAATATTACAATCATAAATGGAACTGGTTAACAATAATAGATATATGTGTTTGACTGAGGAACGTAGACATCTGGGCATTTTTTGTTTCCTTTCCTGTTGATAGATATGTAAAGAAAAGAAATCACTAAAGTTGACTGATGCAGTGAAAGATAGAAGACATGCAAATTTACAAGCCAGTAATCAGATGCCACCTTCTGGTTCGTGGAGAGAAGGAGAAAATCAATAGCCCTATATGAATAAATCAGTCAGACTGTATAATACATGCAGAGTGTGGTATGGACTTTGGTATTTTCTGTTTATGAACACTTAGTCACAGAAACCCACCATACTGGCAACTGAAAAGAAAGTCTCTAAAATGGAAAAAGAGGGAATGAGGGAAAGAAAGAAGTAGATGGAATAGTGGAGAAGGGATGGCTTTGTTCTGGAAGGGGAACAAAAGTTTTCCATATCACATAAGGGATCCCACAATGCATCACATCTTGCCTGAGTCCCAGGAGCTGCTGAAGCAAGGCTCAGAGTTTCTCCAGAACACTCTTTGCTCCCACTCCTGCTGTTTGGTTCAACATAAGAAAAGATACATACTAGAATGTTACAGCCTCTCAAAATCAAGTGCAATCCTAAAAGTAACTAAACAATATATAAAAAGAGAACAAAACAAAACCCAAAAACAGTTTTTCTAATGACTTCACTCTAGGGTCTCATTCTACAAAAGCAATTACAAACACGTTGAACAAGCACGATTGTGCTGTAGTGTCTTAAAACTTTTAAAAATGAGAATGATAATTTCACTTTAAAAATATTATTTATAAAAACTGCTTTAACTCCTGTTTAAGACGACACTGAGATTAAAGAAAAATTGTTTTAGTGGACTCATTTGTCATTATGTAATGGTATAATTTCAATAAATTAAAAAACTAATATACAGAATTAAACTAATTGTCTCATAAATTTGAGCTAAGAAGTCAGTCTTCTTACAGAGTCAGAAGTAGAATAAGGAATTGTTAAAACATTTTTAAAGTAAAGTTTTTTAAATTACACATTATAAATTATAGCTGAATAGCTAATATAACATACTCACATTACCAGTAACCCTGATAGAGAAAATAAGAACAAACACCAACTTTTTTGCTATAAAAATTAACTAAAGCTGAACAAGAATAAAAATATTTGCCTAGTCAGGGTTTAAATAAATTTCAGACTTTAAAACGTCATGTGTAGAATTACTTATTAATTTACCAAAGGTAAATATTCTTCCTTTCTGTGGTTTGGAAAGTTTTTTGCTTAATTACCTCTTCTTTCAGCTTATAAGAAATATTTTTCACTTTAATTCTGCAGTTTGTTCATCAATAGTCATCTGGCATTGTTCCAAGTACAGTTTTTGGTGTTGATTTAAACATCTGGAAGCAGGAGGAAGAGAGGGGGATATTTAAATAAAGACAACAATTCTTTATCATTGAAGTTACATATTTTCATCTGAATCCCAATACCCATACAAACACATTTGATGCAGATCAGGAGTAAAATGTTAGTCACTATCTACCAAACAAGCAATACTTCATTTACCCTTTTCCAAGGTAATGAAAAGGCTGAATGT
Source organism: Antrostomus carolinensis (assembly GCF_000700745.2). NCBI lineage: Eukaryota > Metazoa > Chordata > Aves > Caprimulgiformes > Caprimulgidae > Antrostomus > Antrostomus carolinensis. Next base: position 21,709 of record NW_010294666.1, read on the forward strand.
ATGTATGTGAAGCTATATATTTATTTAAGTAAATGAATAGCATTTTAGTGTATCCCCTGCATTATCAGAAATTATCAAGGACTAAATTGCTTTAAATTCTGTGTTCTAGTAGCTAAGCTTAACCAATAAAATCAGAATTCTTCTTTTTGGAAAATAAGAGTAGTGGGAGCAGAGCACTCAAAATGACAATTGAACCAAGGAACTAGCTTGCATTTTTAAATCTTTATTAAAACAGGAATTTTAAAGCACAGTGATATTTTTCAAACCACTACAGTTCTAATTTAACAAAATGCATGATTCATACTCATTTGAGTTCAACGGGTTTAATCACAGTATGAGACCAGAAATGTCCTGTATTTTTCTCAAACTGAGTTTTCAGTAGAAATACCACTTTAACTGAAATGAAGCACTATCTGTTTCAAATCTCAGAGTTTCTGATTCAAACCAATCTAGGGAAAATTCCTTAAAGGAGCTTATTTAATATTAGTAGGCAGATCACTAACAGGTTGCAAAGGGAATGTACAAAGCCTGAAGACTATAAGATTACCAAGATGTGCCTTATTATTTATCCACCTGTATCCCTCCACTGTTACATGTTCAAAGGTGTTTGTGTTGTTTTCAGACTCCAATAATATGTAGATGCTTGGTGTATGGTCATATGTGTTCTCTGCCTGTCATACATACAACTCAGGGAAAGTCTTTAAGGTTTCTTTATTTTTCCTAAATTAAGATTAAATGCTTCATTGGCGATTCTGAAATCAGTTGAAATTTGCTTAGTTGGGTGTCTCTGAAACTGAGAAGAGCAAAAATATGGAATATTTTGCTTATATATTAGTATCTCAAGTTCAGTGGTTCTTTCTAAATCTTAGACTGATATCCACAGTACATCTGATAGGAAGTACATCTTATATATTATAGTCGAAATATTAAGTGCAGAATTAGGCTTAATAAGCCTATGAAGGTGAAGAGCTTAAGTTCCTCATATAATTACATACGTGTATGTCT
>NW_010294666.1:22749-66942 GCF_000700745.2 Antrostomus carolinensis
GTGGAAGTTGAACAAAGTTATCACACTATTCATTGAATAAGAAGGTGCCTCCTGAAGGTCCCACCTCATGCTCCACCATAGCTTGTTCAGTATCATATACAATTGCAACACAGGACGTCACATGCTGTTGTACTCAGAGACCTCATGTGTCCTGTTAAGCCTGTCTGGAGCTCGTTGATCAGACTGGGCAGTTCTGTCTGTGCATGAGGTCACAGGTTAGGAGAGAGATTGCACTACTGTACAAATAGCAGGGAACAGGCTACATCATATAGCTCCAGAAGACTTTCTCCAGCCAAAGAGTGCCCTGTCTGAGCACATGTATGCCCAGGTTTCGGCTAGGATAGAGATAATTTTCTTCCTAGTAGCTGGTATAATACTGTGTGTTGGATTTAGGATGAGAAGAATGTTGATAACACACTGATGTTTTAGTTGTCGTTGAGCAGTGCTTCCACTAAGTCAAAGTGTTTTCAGTTTTTCCTACTTCCCTGCCAGTGAGGAGGCTGGGGATGCACAAGGAGTTGTGAGAGGACACAGCTGGGACAGCTGGCCTGGACTGACCAATGGGATATTCCTTACTGTATGACATCATGTTCACTGTATAAAGCTGTGGGAAGAAGTAAGTGGGAACATTTGGAGTTATGGCATCTGTCTTCCCATGTACCATTACGTGTGATGGAGCTCTGCTTTCTTGGAGATGGCTGAACACCTGCCTGCTGATAGGAAGTAGTGAATTAATTCCTTATTGTGCTTTCCTTGCACTTGTGGCTTTTGCTTTACCTGTTAAACTGTCTTGTCTCAATCCACGAGTTTTTCATTTTCACTCTTCTGATTCTCTCCCCCACCTCACCAGGGAGAAGTGAGTGAGTAGCTGTGTGGTGCTTAGTTGCTGGCTGGGGTTAAACCACCACAGTGTGCCAGCTGAAACCTCCAGCACATGACTTGAAGCTGTGATGTCTCCATGTGTTGGAAACAAACAAACAAACAAACAAAACAAGAGGGTTGCTACATCACCCATTCATTCTACTTACAAATTACCATTACTTATCACACATTTTATCATCCTTCTCTTTCCTTTCATACCCTGTTTGTGGGCAACATATTCAAATAAATATGTTTATAAAATATGTTTGTGCAACATATTCCAGTAAATTAGACTAATCAGTACATCTATCATGTTAGCTGTTATTAAAGAGAGATACTTATCAATAATATGATATGTTACAATACAATAATGGCTCTAACCTTAAATTAATATGTTCTTGAAATATCTACATCTTTGTAAGACAGACCAGATATCAGCTGTTTCAGTCTGCTGCAGTCGTAAGTCATTAAATAGGGGTGAAACAAAAAAAAAATCCACACATGGAAATGTTCCATCTAGGAATTTAATAGAAGTCACTCCGAAAACATATGCATCAGCACAAAGAACAACCTCCTGCAGAAGATTGTATCAAATCCTATGGAGGACAGCAAATGCATTGTTCAATTTGAAGCACTTAAAATTTCTGAGAAAAGTGTTATGTTTTTGTTGTTTGTTTCTGTCTGGTTTTGGTTGTTTTTCTCTTCTCCTTTTTTTCCAGTAAAATTCTATGAGAATTCTCCATAAGGGGCTGATAAATCAAGTATGAGTGATAAAACAAATGCAAACTTTGCAGCCAGCTCATGACATTTCCTATAGACCCTGACCTTACACACCTAGAACTAGGAGTACATGCAACATGTACTGTAATCACCTCTGAATAGGACTAACCCCTTAAGGCCAGAAATAATAGGATTTACCTGATTTGAAATGTACTTCCAGCTGTGGACATGTCCAGTGTGCTGCCCTTGCTAAGAAAGAGAAGTCCAGCAGAAGCCTGACAGCTCCCATTATGCAGAGTGGGCTGAGATATTAAACAGTAGGCTTAAAAAGATATAAATAAAAAAGAGAAGGGGGGGGGTCTGGGGGGAAGAAAAAGCATCAATCCCATCTTTTCCAGTGCTCTGATAAAGGTCCCTGAAAAATATGCTTTAAAGAAGCCAGTCAGCTTTCATCTGAACAGGTCAAGAGGGGAGAGAAACCTTTACAGCACGCACAAAGAGGGTAAAACGTTCAGTTTGGATAGTGCCTTACCTGATGAATTCTGATTGAATCCTCATTTGACTCGTTTAAACTGTTACTAAATGTTCTTTAACAGCCAGTGAACTAAACACATTGAGGAGAACTTAGTTTGAAAGCTATTATCGTATTCATTTCTTTTACACTTCTGAGAACATTGCTTATGGCACCTTACGAATTCCTGTGAATTCCCTTTTTAGTACCTTAGATAGAGGGTGTGAAAGAGAATATGATCAAAATTAATGCTGAAACATCTCCATAGGCAAAAAACTGCCTGGAAAATCAGGCCTTAAGGAGAATTCACTGTTCAGCTTTGGCTTTACATTCTCAGCTGAGTGTATTCTAAGTGTTTTATATGGAAAGTAACATAGATATGAGCACTTGGCTTATCAGTGAATTAGGAAATCCTGCTGTTCTACCACTTTGCGCACAATTTTGGAGCAGCTGAGAGATGATATCCAACCTGTAGATAGGAAAGACTCTTTTTTCCAAAGACACTGTTCTCCCACAGTTGAAGCCTTAAGGATCATATGTTAATGACCAGATAGTGTTTTATAAATAACTCAAATTATAATAATTACAGTCATTTTTTTTTTTACCAGTACAAGGTGAAGTCAAGTAATGGTAAAAGTGCTACCATTGAGAAGAATAACCCAAAGAACTGATAACTGGAACCAGAGGCATCTGGAATTTAGGTATTTTGAGGTTCATGTGTCATTCCTTTGTTACAGCTTCTTACCAAGCATCAATATGTGAACGTTGGTGATGTAAGAGAGAACATTGTTCTCCCCATCCTTTGCAGAACCAAAGATTAAAGGTACTAAATTGCAACCTCTGAAAGGTTTTGCATAAATAGATCATTGCTTAAGTGACTAACAACATTATCTAACACAAAATCTCTTTGCTAAATTAATATTCCCAAGGATGTTATGAGAACATTTTTTTTTTAATGAATCTTTATTTTGAGAGCCAGTAGGAGGTGGTAATGTGCAAAATGGATATTTCAATCACTCAACACCCAAATGTGGTTTGTGGCTTGCCAGTTGTGATTTCCTTGCAATTAGCTTGGAGGTTTCTTTATATTAAGAGATCTTCTTTGATGAGTGAAAAGTCCAACCGAAAGAGTATCACGGTGTCATCTGACACAAGAGAGTTCTAAGGACAATCAGTTATGTGAAAAGTTCTGAGATTTCAAGAGACATATTTAAAAATGCAACCAAATTTGTATAATCTAACTTCCATCACGTACAATGCAGATACCTGTCACCACATGCTCTAAACTCACTATAGAAAGAAAGGAGAAAGAGAAGAATGGAGGAAAAAAAAAGTATTTTTAGGAATCAGTGCAGCTCATTTCAAATAAATATCTCAGAGGGTCAGATGAATTACCCACTAAAAGATCTCATTCCTCTATATTGACTTTGTTCAGTACCGTAGGAAACAGGATCTACAGAATTTTAAATTGGGTGAGATGTGTTCCATGTATGTTGTCTATTTCAGATGTGACCTGATGGATATAAACACCTACCATCTCTCTTGGGGTTATAGCCTGACATTAGACATAGAAACCCTGACAAACTGGGGGTTAATGGCAGAATGGAGGTGAAGCATCGTGTATTTTTACTGTCTACATAATACCCAGATAGCATCAATCTGACATCTCCAAGAAACCCCATGATAAATTGCAACATACAAGTAAATTGAAACAGTGGGCTTGCATAAAATCTTGTGTGCACTTAGAAGGAGACGAATGTCTTGGTTTCCTGAAAAGAAATATTATTTTCAAACAGTTCATCACATAGTATTCATCATATGCACTTCATTTGCATGTGGATGTGTGTTTTTCTCTCCTAATCCTGTTGATTGCACTGTATTTTAAAGTCAGATGAAAGGAAGAGCAAGCAAACAGAGTTTTTTCCATTGCTTTGATGTCACTAATGTTCTGTCAACTGGCTTATTAAACCATACACTCTTAGTACTCTAAGCAAAAGCTTGAGTGCTTTACAAGGTGTCTAAAAATATACTGTGATCCTTAAAAGTATGATCATACTTATCGGACAAGACACTAAATAAAAGATGATGCTCAAGACCTCTTTTATATTTTATTCACCTCTACATATAAGTTTAATCAGGGTGGCAGAATTTTCCATTCAGTCATAGTCGGTTAGGGAAATCTTGCGGAGTCTGGAGGTGAGGTTTTTACACTATGTATTTTAAAAACACTTTAAACAACACCATCCAGCTAATTTCCAATGTGGAGCAAACTGGAATGAAAGTGACACTGAGAGAAGAAATTGCTTGCAGCATTATTTTGTTGCAATGGAATACAACAATCCCACAAAGGAACAAGGGGATCGGGTGATAAGCGTTGAACTCACAAGTCTTATGCAAAGTGCAAAGAATCTGTGTTGAATTACAAGTCCAAACTGACCTGTTGCTCTGCAGACAGTGACTCCTTCCTTGCTCTGCAAACAAAGATTTTTACTAGTCCCTTTACCTGAGACTTTCTACCCTGGTTCAATCACTGCAGATTTCCTGAACTTGTTTCATAACATCTAAACTGAATGGAGAGAGATTGGATGAAAAATATGACCAGGTGGCCAGATTTTTAGCTGGTGCAACTTGCCATCCCTTAGTGGGACACACAAAGATTTGTCTCCAGACTCTTTTGAAAGAAAAGTAATTATCTGGAGCCCTAAGAAACATTTCCAGACTACTTAGTCTTTCCTGGGACCCAACCAGCAAGAGTACAGGTCTATTCCCCAAACTTTGACTTAAAGTCCCTTTTAAAATACTGAGTCTAATTTTTAAAAAGGTTTTGTATTGCATTGAACCTCTGGCTCTGTTGACATTAGCAGTGACTCTTTTTGCTTCAGTGGGACCAAAATGTTATACTTGGTTTCTTTTCCAACTAAACAGAAAATGTTTCCTTAGTATTTGCTCTATTACCTTATCTCAGATATTTTTTTTTCTTTTTGCTGCTGAGTAGCATTCCCAGTAAAACTGGGTCACAGGAGTAACAAGAGGTAGCTTCAGAAGACGAGTAGCTCTTGCTCTTTCCCGGCTTTCTGTTTGGTACTTTAAGCCTCTGTAGAGCTTTTAATCCCAGATCTCTGGATGAGATTCAACAGGCTTAGCAACAAAACATAAAAGCTTACCAAAAGAACCCCAGAAAGGACTGCATTCTGTCTGCCTTTTTCCTGGCTACTCGCTTATTCATTCTACTTTCATATCTATCATTTTTAATTACTTTTCCTCAGTTTTGGAAGCCACATACTGTTGCTTTGCATTTGAAAAAAAATCATCTGGCTTGATAAACCCATGCAGTCATGCTGAATGGGGAATCTGCATTTCTACTTCCAAAGGCAGCCTCCAGGTCAGCACATGAAAACTCCGAGGTCAAAATGTTGTCAGTAATGAGATCTCAGGCATTTCAAAAGTTCACACAGCTCTTTGTACAATGCAGGAGAATCCTTCTGTTTCCTCTGGTGCTGTTTCATGCTAATTTGGAAGCTGCAAACCGGCATGAAACATTTCAAATGAAACGTCAGTTCATCTTGGATCCTAATTTATGGCTTTTACAGAGTGCTGGGGTTGAAGCTGTTGAATTGTTAAGAATGAGAAAAAGACAGTGTATGTACCTAGATAGCTTCTCAGTGAAATGAAGAGTGAGTTAATTATAAGTATTCCAAATATATCTTTTATGTGAAGTCAGAGGTATATTATTATTTCCTGCTTTATATTTTTAATAAGCACTCCCATTATAAAAGGTGCAATGAACTAATTTGTTTGACCAACGACTTCTTTTCTCCCTTTTTCCAGATACCCTACATTGGTCGGAAGAAAATAAAAACCACGAGACTTGATCACCTTTTTCTGAAAGTATTAGGAGTAACTCATCTGATGCTCATGATGTCATTTCCATTTTACAATACGCGTTGTTGCTGGAGATGAGAACTGAATGTGCTTATTACTGGAAACAGAGAAAGCTTCATACTCTGCCATCCAGAAGTTCCCAGTGAAGTCCTCAAGCAAAATTTGATGTCAGTAGTCCAGTAGAACTTTAGATCAAAACTCCATGAAATAGTAAATCTTGATCATTTGGAACCGTTGAAATTTTTATGACAAAAGAGTTTATTTGAGATTCTAAACCAACATTTTCAACTTTCTTTTCCCACATATATTCCAAAGTTCTGGTCAAATCAAGGAATAGACAGAAAAGGGGTCATGAGAAATATTCTTATGCTTCTTAAGCTAAAGAAAATGTGGACATCAATGAAGGAATACAAATTTAAGAAGTAGGATTTTACTATAGACATTGAGGCTTACAGTTTGCGAATGGTGAAGTGCTAGTTAAAGCTTAACAAAAGTTAGTGTAAACATGCAAACTGATTATCTTTCTTTTTCAATATCAGAGAAGTTTTCTTATAAGCAAAAAAAATTAAAGGCTTTCCTATGTTCTAAAGTATGGAAACTATTTTTGTTTCAGAACTTTTCTTATTTTTTTTTAGAATATATAACACTAGATATTTATGTTTTTCATATGACCACTAAATCTATTTATGCAGCATCTATAGTCCACATCCTGAGAGATTAAGAGAAGCTTGGATCCTCTCTGAGTTGAATCCAAGCTCTGAAACATTTGAATTTTGTCTGTCATTGATATTTGTATCGTGCTGGAAATTCACACAAACTGGACTCCAATCCTTCAGAAACAACCCCAAAATACAAGAAATGTTATTTTCCCTGCTTTACACGCCTTTAAATAAACCCAACAGGGTATATTAGATGTAGATTGAAGATTAAGTTATAATTACAATCAATATCTTTGCCATGCCTGCTTCACCAAATAATATATATTTCAGTCAGTGCACTTTGGGGATTTATCTCTGCAAGGCCTGTTTCTGCCCAAATCAGTGTGTCTTTCTCTTTGATATTCCCACAGTGTTCACATATACCCTCAAACATACACAGCCCTGGGTAATATGTCTCCAATGCGATGAAATCAATGGGAACACAGCCTTTTTTGCCTGACAGTATTGTCAGGGTGTATTATCTGGTTTAGGCTGTGGCTTCAGTTCATAGCAGTCGTCAGTTAAATTTCCCTTTCTGAAGCTGAGCAAAGTGCGGTAATGTCACAGCCACAGGCGACTGCCGCTCACACGATGGTTTACCGGTGGAGCTTAGCCTCCTGGCTTGTCACAGTGTATATATCTCAGGGTCTTCTTTTCCTTCCTACTCAGAGGTTTCCAAGAATGTTGCCTGGAGCAGTCATGGGATGCAAAAAAAGAGAGATTTTTGTTCTGCACTTAGCAACATTACCACACTTCACACTCAGTTTCTGATAAGGGGAAATTTAACTGACTGCTCTGAACTAGATATACCAGATAATACACTCTGACAGTGCTGTGGATAAAGGCTGGCAAACCTACTAATTTATATTTCATTATCTCTGCACTTGGCTTAATCTGTTATCTCTTACTAAATGTTAGAAAGCTCACAAAGAGAGCTGTGCTGAACAGCAGCAGAAAGTGGAACCACAAACACCTCTTGAACACAGGGTGGCTTCTATGCCAGAGGGTAGACGGGGCATTTTGGCTCCCCAACCTTCCCAAAAGTTAATGTGCAGCACTGATGCACTGCCTGTTCTTCTAAACCAAGGTTTGTATCCTCATATTACCACCACTCTGTCTATGCAGAGTGCTTTTTTTCTTCCCTGGGTCTCTGAAGGGGCGTTCGTTCCATCTGTAGGTGTTCAAGATAGAGGTTCATCAGGATAGCTGTGGTTGACAACACAACCCACAACTCCATCTATTTCAGAAGTGGGTGATACAGATCAAAATGAACCCTTATTCTCCAGTCTTCAAGAAATGGCAATATGAGTTGTTGTAGGTGATGATCAAGCTTTAACCTCCTCAAGGCTGGAATACGAAGTTCAACATCTTGCACCATCATCTGACCTGTTTTTTGTCTCAATCAACCATTTTTTACCAAGACCTTAGTCTTGTAAGTACAGTGAGCAATAATAATCCAAGAGCCATTTCCAAATTAATATCCACAGAAAAATATTCAGTATTTGGTATAGCTAATTATCTGCAGGCAATAACTTTTTCCATCTGTGAGTGAAGGTAGGGCAAGGAAACATACCAAAGAAAATTCCATTACAACATGGATCTTACTTTTTGACTGGAAAGACAATTGCATTTTCAGAAGGAGGTTCAATAACTGATGTATAGGTCCAGGGAATTTGTTGTCCCTGATCTGCAGTGAAACTATGGTAATAGAATCATAGAATAGTTTGGTTGGAAAAGACCATTAGGATCATCTAGTCCAACTGTAAACCAAGCATTGCCAAGTTCGCCATTAAAGCATGTCTCCAAGTACCACATCTACACATTCTTTAAATACCTCCAGGGATGGTGAGTCCACCACTGCCCTGGGCAGCCTGTTCCAATACTTGACAACCCTTTCAGTGAAGAAATTTTTTCTAATATCCAACCTAAACATTCCTTGGCGCAACTTAAAACTATACCCTCTTGTCCTATCACTTTCTATTTTGGAGAAGAGACCAATACCCACCTCACTACACCCTCTTTTCAGGGAGTTGTAGAGAGCAATAATGTCTCCTCTCAGCCTCCTCTTCTCCAGACTAAACACCCCCAGTCCCCCCAGCCGCTCCTCATAAGACTTGTTCTCCAGGCCCTTCACCAGCTTTGTTGTCTTTCTCTGGACACACTCCAGCACCTCAATGTCCATCTTATTGTGAGGGGGCCAAAACTAAACCCAGCACTCGAGGTGCGGCCTCACCAGTGCCCAGTACAGGGGAACAATAACTTCCCTACTCCTGCTGACCACACTATTTCTGATACAGACCAGGATGCTGTTTGCCTTCTTGGCTGCCTGAGCACACTGCTGGCTCATGTTCTGGACCAGTACCACCAGGTCCTTTTCTGCTGGGCAGCTTTCCAGCCACTCTTCCCCAAAAGATATTGGTCATGATACTGAGCTAAAAATCAGGAAAGCTAAATTCTCTCTGTAACTGACATAAAGCAAATCTTTCAATCTAGCGCCAAGAGAAATAAAATCAAAATGCTTCCATCTGCCCTGGAAGAAGCGTGTTTGATTGCTCCACAGTCAATAATTTCCACTTATCTCTTACTCAATGATAAATGCATTGCTGAGATCAAGCCCTGCTCTTAATCTGGGTCCATATCTTTAGGCAGAGAAAGTTTTTGAACAGGTTTGCAGTATGTTGGTGTGTGACCTCACCAATGAGATACTGTCTGAAAGTAAACTTTATCCTCCTGACTGATAATAACTGACTTTTCTCTCTGTCCTCTTAATGTTACCCTAAAAAACCCCATTTTCTCAAACTGGTTGTTGTTTAAGAAAAGTCACTGTGAATTCAGAAGTATTGTGATTGCAGTCTTGAGGTCCTTCTCAAGCAGCCATGAGAAACACAGGGATACTGATGGTCATTTCAGTACCCTAGATGTCATTCTTAGCTCAAGTGTTATGTGAAATACTTGGTAGGTCTGCAAAGACATTTTCTTCTAGTTAAGGTTTTTAAATACCTGTAGGTCATCAAATTGAAACTGCTTTATAACAAAGGCATGATTTTGATTAATTTCCTGTTCCTAAATTTTTAAAGATATTTATGAAATGTCAAAATGGTTCATTCTAACATGTATAAAAGGAAGACCTTAATTTGTTTTTTGTTTGAAGTAGATCTTTATGTTAAAATATATGAAAAAATATAAAAATCTCAAATCAAAATGAAACCTCAAAAATATTAAAATGAGGCAGTTTGCTTAATGTTTTGGTCAGATTTCTCAATTTTTAGTGTGAAAAAATAAGCTTTCTCTTGGTCTGTGGTGGAAAGAGCTCAACAACTCAAAAGATCTTGTGAGACTGGACAAATGTTTCCTTTATTTTAAGGAAATAATAGAATAGGTAATTTAAGGTAATAATAGAAACTATGAGATAAGACAGGAAGATAGATAAATGGATGGAAATTCATATAAACCAATGTAATCTGCCTTTCCACAATATACTTATGTAGACTGTGGTATATTTCAGCCTGATACCTGTCTGTATAAGAATCTTTATATCTATGTTTATTTCTTCAATTCACCTTCATTATATTAATTCCTTTTCATAACACTTACAAGAATAACAGGTATGCCCTTATTTGTACAGCACATTTGCTTTACAAAAGGCTCAATATTTATTTTATTTCTTTACTTGCAGGACCAGCCTTTGTGCCACGTCATGACACTTTCACATCAAAAGAGACTTTTATATTTTTTTCTGCATTTTCCATCAGAGTCTGTCTGTTGTCTTTACCTATTTCATCAGATGTAGTACTACTGTGATCTCCTTTATATATGCCAAATATTTTTACCTGTATTTAAAGTAGTTTTGCATCTTTAACCTTAAGGAAACTCAAAATGAACTTTCAGATCTTAATTATTCTTTTTCTTTGCATGTTATGATTTCTAACACTGATGGCCTTCATCACTCAGCTTCTTAAATCCATTCAAATACATAAACTGATTTAGCTTTACATCATCTTAAACTATAGAAGTATCTTTGATTTGATTTTTCATTACTTATTGACTGCCAAATTTGAAAGAATATTTTTAGGTTAAGATTTTGCTTTCTTTCACTTTTAATATACACAAATGTAGATTTTGTCCTACGAAGCTGTCTTTTTTTTGGCTGGATCAGCATTCTATAAGCACACTGTGAGCTACTGATGGAAAAAGACTAGATGAGATTTGGCTTGCTTTTTTTTTTTTATAAAAACCTCTCTGAGATACATTAGTGATCAGTGAGTGTTTAAAAATAGAATATAAAAAACACCATGCAACAATTTTTATATATATATTTTTTTAATTTTGTCTCTGGAAGTGATTTAGATCCTGCTTAAAGTGGAAATGAATTATGCATATCCTATACATTGGCTAGTTGTGACTCTTTTGAAAGGTGGCAAGAGGTTTTTTCCCCTTCCTGAGTAATATTTTTTTCAACGTTATCATTTTTGTTGATCACTCCATCTGAAATCTGGGATGTCTCTAGAAAGAAGACAACTTAGTCTGAATATGAAATCAGTAATTTCTGTTTAAGAAACAGAACCTACAAAATTTTAGCAAGAAAGAGAGAAAGGAGGGTAGATTTTGCATGTCTATGTTTAGGATGCAAGCTGAATTCTTTTCATGTTCAGAGATGATCATCAAAGCACTTATTTAAGTAGGTTCAATGTGAATGTGAAGACTTCAGAATTGCTTTTTGATTTTTTTTTATCATCCTGTTAGTCTGTTTTTAACCCACGTAATACTAATTTGTTTATTATTTCTAAAACATATCTAATATATGAAGAATATGTTCTTGGGTGAACGTATGCCAGTCTAAAAAATAGATGATCTGGATTCAGTTGCTGGCTTGGATATAGATGTCCTGTGTGTCATAAGTCAAATGGTTTGCTATTTCTATACCTCTTTTTAAAATGGGGTAGCCAGTCCCTTCCTCACAGGGGTATATCAAGAGAGATAAATTTTATAATGATGGTGAACACCACTGGACAGGGAGTAAAGGTGGCTTTGAGCTCAGCGCTGTCAATTAGGATAGCCCGAGGGCTTGTCTAAATAACGTATTGCTTCTCATAGTCACTGTGATGTTAATAAGTTCTGACAGTGCTCCATTTCTGGCCTTGGCCTGACTCTCTCCCTCCCTTCAACACTCATGGCCCAGCTCCTCTCCTATCAACTGAGGATGGACAGAGTGATGGAACCTGGCTCTTTGTCATTTGTCGTGGTGTTTGTTCTGGTTTTGGTATGGTCCCTTGCTGAGGGGTTTAGCAGTGTGGTGTTTAAACTCAGCCAGCTGCAAACTGTGTCTGTTATATGATTGTAAGAACGTAGGCTTGGAAAAGACTTGCAAATCCATCTCTCAAAACCCCACAGAACTTCCTTTCCTTTGGGAAAAACACATCACAAATCACAAAAGATTCTCTGACACCAGGTAGCAAACTTAAGAGGTGTGGTAAAATACCCAGAGCAATAGCAGGCTCCTGGAAAATAGAAGTCAAAGGCTTTGTCCCACACCTCTCTGGCAATAAGGAAATTTTAGACAATAGTCCTCAAAATGAGGCAAATTTCCCAGAGCACAGAGGAGGGTTAACAAAAGAAAATTCCTTTTTCACTCTAAATTTAGAGGTGACTTTAAAGCCTAGAGGTGAGTTTAATTTTGAGCATGTAAAAAAGGTAAAAAAGAAATCACAACAACCTTAGAGCTTTCAGTCTCATAATACACAAAGAATCCAAGTATTAATAAGAGAGTGGTGATAATTTGGGAGAAGAAATATACATAGAATATTATTTTAGCTTAATACACAAATACTTAAAACTTATTTAAATACTCAAATACTTAAAAAATGTGGAAGAATTTTATCTATTCCAAAACTGCCAAGAACAGCTGTGGCTAAAAAGAATGATAAATTCAAAACAGCAACAAAACCTCACAATATCTTTTATATAATAGAGCAACAGTTAGGATCCACTTCATTTGCTGTCACTACCTGCATGGTTTTGAACTTGCACTCATCACAATATTCCATAATATTCTGGGGTAATGACTTGTATTGTCTTATTGGAGTGATTGCATTTTTTAAAAAATATTTAAATATTCAGGACTGTGTGTCCTGGTGTTTGGACGATCACCTGGGAGGTGGGACAGCTGCGTTTCAGTCTATGCTCCAGTGCATGTTTCATTATTTATGCAAAGAGAAATAGCACCAACAGGAATGACTGAAAGCATTCCACCCCAGGGTATGTTCCACACTGCTGATGAAGGTGCTCTCTTACCAAGTGAAAGATGAGGGTTCAGACCCCTGTGTGTGAAAGAGAGGAACTGAAATGATGTTTCACATCTAAAGTGAATGTCCTACCTTCCTGCTTGTTTCATAAAAAAAGATAGTCTTCTTCTATGGCAATGTTGTGAATCAAACCTGTTTGTTATCTTTTTTTTACAACTACCTAAAAATTGCATTTTGCATCAGATGTAATAGTTCATGTAATTGTATACATTTTTATTTAAAATGAAAGTTCAATGAAAATGAACCTCCTCTTCTGGTCCTCTTTCCTGGTTCTGTTGTTAAAACCCAAATAAATTATAATTACAGTCAAACTTGAAGCAGTAATTAAACTCCTCTTTCCAAATGAAAGAATACAAAGAGACAAAACAACCCCAAACAAACCCACAAAGTGTAAAAGTCAGAAAACAATGTGAAAGCTGACACGACATAGTCTGGGAAAATTATCTTTGCAGGCTGTTTCTAGTTAGATTTTTGGCAGTGTAAGATTATATTTATGAGGAGGGGACAAAAATCCTGCAACCATTGAGAAATGCAGTGAAAGGGTTTCAGTGGAGACTTTCACCTGTGTAGGTAGATGGGACTGACCATGTCTTTTGCATAGTCTATAGAAAGATGTCTACCCTATAGACATGTCCTTGTCAAGGATGACACCTAAGTCCTGAGCTTTTTTTTTTTTTTTGGGGGGGGGTTGGTTGGAAAAGACCATTACAATCATCTAGTCCAACCATAAACCTAGTTCCTAGCCCAGTGACAACAGAACAGTAATATTCTCCGTGCTGTAGAAGATGAGAGATGGTGGGGAGGTCCTGAAAGCAAAGATGTTGTCTTTTAGGTGGTCCCATTGTCATTTCCACCCAGACAATTCAGGCGTTGTAATTCATAGACCCTGTCTCTGTATGTAAGTCCAAGACAAGATCCATGCAATATTGAGTTCCTGAGACTTTGCCTCAAGATAAATTTATCCCACTCCATAATTACGCAGACTAGGATGTGTTCACCCAGCTTTAAAGTCAATAACAAATAGGCACTTTGTGGTGGTGGTGGGTGATCACCTGAACTTTTTTAGGTATCTGCATGAGATCAATTGCATGATCAAAATGCTTATTTCTTGCCATTGACTACAAAGACAGCCTAGAACTACTAGCTCACATTGAAACATTTACAGCTGAACAAATAAATTCCATTCATAAATGCTTTCCTGTGTATCCTGCCATCCCATAACGCTAAACCTTATATTACTAAAGCTACTCAGAGTTTGCTGTTGACTTCAATAGGCAGCAAAATATGATGGTAATCTTTAAGTAATGGATATGATCTCCAGTGCAAAACAACAAAATTTTAAGCTCAGATTTTGGATTTCTTTTCTTTTACTGTGTGTCTGTTCTCCTCTCTAACTTCTGATAGATGGTCACTCAGATTTTGCTTGCAGTATCCAGGGTTCCTCGGGGCATTATTCAGGGCCCATTACCTTTTTAGCTCTAATGATATCCTGCCAACAGCAATCCTCTATGCATGCCATTTATTCCATTACACTAAACAGGGGTAATTTGGTAAATTGAGTGTTTAAGTAGCCTTAAGGTAAATATTTTTTTTTTTTCCTTTGCAAAATGATGATGTTCCCTTTGGCCTCAGTAGATTCTTCTATTTTTGGAAAGGCTTTTTTTCATTTGCCTTTAATTGTTCATAAAAGTGAAAGGTTAAATAATGCCAGATAGGGAAAGGTTAAATCAAGCCCTCAAACAAATGTTAAGTAGAAACACAATCAAACTATCATTAAATTAAAAATTTTTTTTTCAAATGTAATTTTGGGTAACTTCATACTCCCTGTTCTTTTCACCTGGTAACTAATCTGTCAGTGCAAAAACATCGGGGTAGTGGTAAGATATTAATTACTAATTAAGGCCAATGGATTATAACTTTTATGGAATAAAAACTAGAAGAGATTCTTTTGATTAATATCTCTAAATAAAAATAAGTTAACTTGACTGTTCCATTCAATTACATTTTTAATTTAGAGGACTGCAAATTAGTTACAGGAACAAACACAAACTTTTGTGGTGCTCATCACATTAACGACTTCAAAATGTTTTGAGTGTGTTGGAGACAATGCTGAGCTTCTTGTGATCTCTACAGCTCATAATGAATTATGAGGA
Organism: Antrostomus carolinensis; assembly: GCF_000700745.2. NCBI lineage: Eukaryota > Metazoa > Chordata > Aves > Caprimulgiformes > Caprimulgidae > Antrostomus > Antrostomus carolinensis. Next base: position 37,877 of record NW_010294666.1, read on the forward strand.
AAACTTTAATATCATAAGCAACAAAATGGAGTGTCTTAAAGAGGCTACAAAGACTATCTTGTTTTCAATGAAATTTATCCTGGAATGTGAATTAGTTTCTAATTATTTTTTTAGGGGAAAAAATCTAATATAATTTTAAAAATTAAATCAATTACATCCATTGAATTTGTCCTGGTATTCAACTCTTCCCACTCTTAGAAAAGTGCATCCAGCTTTGGGGCTGAATTTTTTCCAAAATCCAAACATTTTTAGTTATCAAGTGAGTTTCTGTAAACTACAGAACTAAGAGGAAGCTTGGGGTGGATGGTTAACCTTTTGGAAATTTCTCTATACAAACAGAAACTAGTTGTCAAGCTTAGGTCAGACACTTTCAGAAGGTTAAAGTTAGTAAGAGGAATGTCACACCAAGCCTCCAGTGCAGATGCAAACAAGAGGTGAGAGCTGAAGTAGTATAAGGATGTTGCTCTTTGTCTTTTCATCAAGTCAAAGATAAAAAAGGCCTTGAAATACCTAAAAGAAAAATTTCCTTTTCCTCACATCCTTTCCCTGAAGTATTAGTTTTATCCAATGACTAAACACCACAGACAGTCTATCTATCTCATTTATCTTCATACAGTTTCTCCTTTCCCACCAGTAAATTATTTGTTTAGGAAAGCCATAGAGCCCCAGAGCATAATTAGCTGTTGGATCAGGCCGATAGGAAAACTGTGACCCACAAACGAACCATATCAATAAACATTTTAAATTTCTTCAAGTCTCTGAGGAGGCAGAGATTTTATTTTTTGTATACTTTGCTGTGACATATTTGTTGATCCCAAAAAGGACAGTGGGTTTTTTTATTTTATATCATGAGAATAGATGACCAAGTACTCATAGGTGACTAGAGCTTCAGGCTAATGTGAATTTACTCCAAGCATAAACACTGGTCTGTTAGCTGCTAGGGTTTATTACCCATAGTAAGGGTCACTGAGCATTGGGGTAAAGGAAAACAAAAAGGTCAGATTCATCCCATTTAATCAAAACTATACAGAAATTAGCATTCAGACAACTGCCTGGTTAAGATCTTAGTCAATTGACAGAGAAAAGCATCTCCAGAAGATTACTCATTCCATTTTAGGACAAAGTCTATCATCCTTTGGAGAGCGTCATCCCACCTCAGTTTCTACCCAGTTTGCTCTACCCAGAACAGTTGTATAGATGAGATAAGCAATTTTATATCCTCTAAGCTCAAGAACAACTCATCCCAACCTTTATCTAAGTGACTAAAAGCAGTCCAGCTTGCTTGCTATTCAAGTATTTAAGAATATGTTGGTGCCCCTAAGCACAGGAAAAACTGGTCCAAAAGGCTGTGAGTAGGAGCACCTAAGGCAAGTGTACACCAGCAGAGCCATATAAGTGCTCTCTTCTATCCCAGACTGCACATAACACATGCCCAGGTCATGCCAAAACATCTAGTGTTTTATTTTCTTGTATGCTAAATTCACTTCTTCTTAAATGTAGACACTCAAATTTAACGAGCTTGCTATGATTAATATTTTAATTCACGGTAGAGAGAGAAGCTAGGGTTGAGCTACTGGAAAAGCATCTGTTAAGCTTATCTTCTCCTAACCATTTTGAACTTTTTGTCCTTTCAGCAGTGGAAATGTATGACGTGAGTACATTTATTTACAAAGCGGGTGAGGTAGGAGAAAGATGTAATCAGTCATATAATGTGTAGTGTGCTCTCTACATTAAAAGTGTGTTTCCCTCTTTGCACAAAAAAAAGAACCAAATCATTCACATGGAAATGGAATAGATCCCTGTGGTGACTAAAAACTCCAGTAGAAAGATACATATTTAATGAATAGATAACACAGATAAAGAGGAAGAATGCATTTAGAGTAGAAAGCAGTTAAAACAGCTTGTATGTATAGTCCTTATTGCAGTGCAGAATCGACTGAAAGTATGGGCTTGTTAAGGTGTTTAAGTACAAAGGCAAGGTATTTAGGAGGGAGAACCAAAATGCTGGGGGCACATGAGTATAAGGAGCATGTGATATTATGGATGTAACTGAAATTTGGCTGAGTGAATTAATGTTCAACTATTGCTGTAGGAGAGAAAGTCAGGATATAAAAGAAGGTGGATTATGGCCTTCGATGTTTGAAATATCATTTGTCTGTCCTATATTATCAAGTAATTGGATTGTCTGCTCTACACTAACCAAAATGAAAGATGTGCATTGCTTTCTGGCTCCTTTTGAATAAATTAGGTGTAACCCGGGGGTCAGATAAAATTATCACTGTTTTCAAGGTACAGTCATATGGACACACGTATAAATACAGTAGTATAGTCTTAAATTTGTTGTGAAGGGTATATGATAATCTTTTTTTATAGCAAATCTTACTAGTGTTGAGTAACAAACAGTTACAAAGCCTCCTGACCCAAAATATAACTCTCAAATAGTTAGTGAGAAAACTTACCTGTGGAAAAGGTTATTCTGAAATTTGTGCTCTGGAAGGGCATGACACAGGCTTCTGGACCTCTCAGTCCTCCAGCAGCACGTGATGCAGCAGTTCTGGCAGATCAGAAGGTGTACTGTGCCAGCCTGACCACCCCAAAGGCAAGAATGTTTTGTCTCCACCATGAAACAACAGTATGTCTTATGGATGACCCTGATAGTTGCTGCATTGGTGGTGTGTAACTTCTATGTCCAATTGCCCAGTATTCTAGAAGGAGCAGCTGAAAATGTGGTCCCATAGCCTCTCATCTCATCCTTTAACATAGAGAGAAGGTGGGAACGAGCCAGCACTGACGTTTAGCCATGTAAATGGATTTGTTGATGTGAGCTAGCTATTCTCGCCTCTCTTCATCATCAGTAGAGAAGCTAATTTTTGTTGCATAATACATCTGATCTGTTTTAGACTTTAGGAGTGATAAATCAGTCCTTGAAAATGCTTATTTGTCTCTGTTATCTTTAAAGGGATAGTAAGCACCAGATAACTCTTGGTTAAATGAATCCCATCCTACATCTCTCACCAGCCTACATCCCATTGGATGTCCCCAATGTCAGGTAAATAGCAACATGCCTGGGAGGTATGGCTGAGAATCAGTAGAAACTGGTAGAGAGCCAAGAAATGTGGAATGGAAAATTAATTGATAAGGAAAGTAGAAGCACAAGGGTATATGGACCTTTTTCTTGTTTTCTACAGGAAAAGAAAAAGGTCTTCTGTAAAGAACAGACCTCTTTTTCTGTTAATCTATTCCCTGAAAAAACTCAAACTCAACACACTGAATTAACAAGTTCAGGAGTTTAGGATATTATATTTAAAAAAAAATATCCATGAAACCAAGAAAAGTAAGAAATAGTTTTGTCTAAAAATTTTAAAATAAGAACTAGTAGAATTTTTTTCAGTCTATTCTAGAGCCAGTGGGACTTTCCTTCTGGGATGTTTCTCCCATCTTCGTACACTCCCACCCCTTACTTTTGCAGATGTTTTTATAGCAAGTAGGAGAACTAAAATTATAATCTGAGGAAGAGCTCCTAAATAATAAATGTGCTCACATTTGGGGATTGTTTCAGGTGTGTTATAAACTTTTGTGAAACAGTGTGGGTAAATAGAAAGTTGGTATTAGTTGGTTATAATTAATCCCAATAGCTTTAAGGCAGAATCTTCCTGCTCCAGGGGTTCAGAGAAGGAGATAGCCAGAAAAGAAGGGAGGGATTCTCTGGGTAGGAAACTAAATGGATGCAGCAAATAAGTTTACTCAAACCTTAGCAACATCTGGTGATTTACAGAGCTCTTGTTTCTTTCTGATTGAGACCTCTGAGCTGCACTCTGCTGAGGAAATTAGCATTTGTCAGGCTTTGCTTTCACGCTGGAAATGTACAAAATGCAAGTCCTAAGCACCTTAAAGGAAAGACGGCTCAATAAAAACAGGGTTGTTTGTTTGTTTTAAAAAATGACATTTTTTTGTATTAGTTTTCCTACATTTATTGAAATTAATTGCCAAAAAGACTGTTGAAATCCACTTTTTTGATCTAATTTTTGGAGGCCAGGGAAGTGAAGTAGCTGATTCCTGCCTGCAGTCCTACAATGCATTGTTTAGAAACCTTATAGGTGATCTGAGGACCTCGTTGGTCAGTCTGTCCATCTTTCTATCATCTAGCTAATTTCCAGTGAGAAGCAGGTGGCAATTAAGGGAATATTTGAATGATAAATTTAAAAGATGCACTGCATTATCCAAGTTAACTCAAGCTAACTTAAACTTGCAATCACATTTCCAAAACCTTATTAGTAGTTTAGTTTGGGAAGTTACTTCAAATGATTTTGTCAGTACCTGACTTGCTGCAGGTACATGTTCTGGAGTTTCTGAAAAGTGGTCTTTTTTATCGTGGTGGTTTAACCACAGGTAGACCATGCAGTCCTGCAGTCACTCCACCCAGCTGGTGAGATGGGAATGGAATCACAAGAAAGGGGCATGGGTTAGGAATGAAGGATAGGGACAGCTCACTCACCAGTGATGTTCATGGGCAAAACAGACTCAACTTGGAGAAGAAAAATCAATTTAATTCATTGCCAATCACCTGATTAGCACAGTAAGACATAACAACCACATCTTACAACACCTTCACCCCTTCTTCCCAGCTCAAATCACTTTGCTCCCAATTTCTCTACCTTCTCCCCCCCAGTGGCACAAGGGGACAGGGAATGGGGGCTTCAGTCAGTTTACCATTGCCTCTCTTTCTGACATGACAAGTCCAGGAACAAGATGTTCCAATGCGGGTTTCCATGGAGTCAGGGACCTCTTCGGGCTCAGCTCCTGCCTCCGGCATGGGGACATCCACGGGCTGCAGACAGACCTCCGGTCCAGAGCACCTCCTTACCCACCCGCTCTGGGGGTCCACCCCTGCTCTGGCACTGAGCGTCCCTCGGGGTCTCAGAATACTAATTTTAAAAATGCTTCATCAGTGAACAGTCTCCTTCTTTGCATCAAACAAGTGAAATGGTCCCAACTAATTTAGAATAAATAGGAAATGACACAATTAACTTACTTTCATGTTAGTCAGTACATGAAAAGAAAGTCAAAGACCCTTGTAGTTGAAATCCATTTAAAAATGCCCAACAATGCCCAAAGGTGCAATTCCCAAGAACGTTCATGCCTTTATTTTGCAGTCATTCTTATGACCCATTGTCTGCAGAGTAGATAAAATAAATAAATGCAGATGAGATTCACCTTACCTAAAACAGCTAAAACCTGGATGTGTAAGAGAATTCTCAAGTGCCTTCTACAGTCCATGGAAAAAGAAACTTCCAGAGGTTTATCCGTCTTAAAGTAGATGTGTAAGATGGTATTTCTGCTCTGGAGGTGCCTCTGTAAGGGGTTAGCTTTCCTCCTAGGTGAGATGGAAGTTAGATGTAGGTAAAATGGACAGTTGGTTCTAGAAAAGGACAAGAAGAAGAGGGAAAAAATCTCATCATGGCGTAATCTTCAGCATCATTGGATTTTCCTGAAAGAATTTCAGTAGCCTAGAAAAAAGGAAAAAAAACCCTAGAGGAAATTAATGTTGGATGTGATGTAGTCTAAGAACTGGTCTTTGAAAGGAAAGAGGAAGATGAAGACATTCAGAATAACATTAAAAATGAAAAGACAGCTGGGTGAATTTGAAATGAAACAGTAAATATTTAGTAAGATAGTGGATGAAGGAAAAAAATAAGAAAGGGATAGAGAGAATGTAGCAGAATCATGATCAGCTGCAGCTATAAATCTGTGAAAGAATGGATTTTTTCTCTGTGAACAGGAGGGAGAAACATTAGGTTAAAGTAACAAAAACCAAGTTTATGTAATGAAAAGAATTAAACTGTCCAAGTTTTGAAAAAGCAGACTAATATTAACCTATTTCTTTTTTTTTTTTATTTAAAAAAAAAAAAAGACCGAAACCAAAATCTCTGGGAAACAATCAAAAGACCATGGAAAAAACCCAGATAACTATGAAATGCCATTCTAAATTCATTATTATTTCTTCCAGATGTCTTTTATTTATATGAAGGATGTTTATATGTTATGTCAACTTCTAAAAATATGCAACTTCTCTGTTTGACTATAGAGGTAACCTTAATGATGAACCTGGAACAGACATTGACATTTCAATTCTTTAATGTTAGAATAGCAAATTCACACTTCCACAATGTGTCTCCACTGCAGTTCAGAGGACTGAGTAGAGATGTTGGTGAATGAGGTTTAAAACACGAGCTATGAGTACCAGCATAGGTCTGGACACACTAGCCACAACAGACTGTACCACAGGACTGATGAAGGAAGGCATTTTTAATTAGGTCATGGCAAATACTTTAATATTTTTTAAACAATTAATATTTTGTTTAATCATATATCATTATTATGTCATTTAATAATGACTTGTCTGCATAGCTCCTATATTAAAGTGTGAGATGGAAAGCCAGGAAATATTTAGGACAATTTAAAAGTTGTTCCAATACACCTACAAGCTAAATGAGATATGTCAGCTCTGGATGTGCACAGGTCTACATATGTTAATGTCTATCTGCCCTACGTGAAAAAACTGCTACACTCCACACCAAGTCTTGTTAAATATGAGATTAAACGAGACTCGTTCAGAAGAAATATGACATTAAAGTGAGAATATAATGAAATCTACTGTCTAATAAGCCTGCCTTCCTTACCTAGGTCATTTTAGCAGCAGCTTATTGGTAGTTCTCAATCTATCTTTCCAGTTTATTAGAGAACATATTGAAACTGTCATTGCATATGTAGTTATTTTAGGGTAACTAATTGCAGAGAGTTCATCCAACTGGACAGCCAAAGCAATAATATTAAAGATTAATGTCCCAGTTCAGCAAATAACCTGGACATGTGCACAATTCCTCTGGCTTCACTGAAACACACTTACAGTCAGGCTTGTTGAACTAAATATGTTGCAGAAACAGGACCTTAAAAATTATGAATTCACATCACAGATGCCATGCAAACAATTATAAGAAATTTTAAAATATTACTGGCTTTGACAACTCAAAGTTTAAAGCTCTAAATATTGGTAGAGAATATAATAATGTTAAAATACAAACAGAAGAATTGATAGTTCCTGGAGAACTGGAAGATCTTTTTTAGATCTGGAAGCTGGAGATCTTTTTCTCTGAAACAATGGATATCCATGATAAACTGGTTTGGTTGATGATAAACTAGGTTAATTTGGACTTGATCAGTATGGGAGTCCTTCCATTATTCCACTGGGATTCTTCTCACATGATTTCAGCTATATGAAAGTGGGATAATAACTGATCTCAGCTAGAGATCAAAGATCTCTTCATAGCCAAAGGACATCAGTAGATACCTCAAGGGGGCAACTCATTCCATTTACTTTAGAATGTATTGAATTGCCCTCTGGAGGTACCTGGTTCTTTACATCATCTGCAAGGGGCAAGACTAATTGCCCACTTTGGACTTCAAATGTTAGGAACACTGAATGCTATCTTACATGTTCACTCCTTTCTATGGGAAATTTTTTCCTAGCACTTTAATATTTCTGATATATCTGTGCAGTAGAAAAACATAGAAATAGAAATAAGTATGCTAAATAAGGCTCTCCATTAATGGCATTACACTCCATTCACGCCAAGATGGGTGGAAATATAAATGACAGAAATGTTTGGCCTGCCACTGACACCTATCCACACATAAACAGCCACAGATAGATGAGAAGCTCCACAGTTTCTCTGAATATTTAATTTGTACACATTTTGTTTATTTGAACTCCATCAAAAATAAAATTAAAGAGTCCAGCTTCATTTACCTCATGTTGACTATTATGAATATTAGAACTTTCCCCATTGCCGCAGGTTTGGCTCTGTAGCTAATGCTGAGTTGTTGGCAATGAAAAAAGACTTGGGGCAAATCACACTTCTTTATCACCACAGGGAGAAACTCAGAGTGACAGACATGTATGGGCTAATTACTTTTAATAGTTTCCCATTGCTCTGGCTGATGACACAGTGCTAAAAGACCATGCCCACCCCTCAGTCAGCCAGAATTTCGCTTCCATGGCACTATGTCTTTATTACCTCTTCGTTACTTCAGGGGAGCCACGTTCTCTAAAATACCTTTCCCTGTGGCTTAAAGTAAAGATTTTTTAAATAAATAAATACAGTTTATGTTGGGCATCTACCACTTGAAGGGCTAATGATTATTGACTACCCTCCAGCAGACATCAGGGAGTCTAGCCTCAGGCCCTTCCCGCTCGCCCCCAAACATGCCGAATGTTAACACATGTTTCTAGATCCTGGCTGGGATTGGACGCAAACAAGGCAGTCAGAATGGACCATTTAGTGTACAAGTCAAGATGACAGATCTCTGCTTAATACAAGGAAGACAAAAATTCGTATCTTATTGAAAAAGGCAGAAGAGCCCCGGGTGCTTTCGCTTTGTGATTCTGCAGCAAAAAGTGGGTTGTGTCAATATAAGTCTATGTCACCCGCTCGCAGCTGCCACACTGAATTGACCCTGCTAGCTGCAGACAGAAAGGCCTTCCATTTCCAAATTCTCTCTAATGCTCGTCTGTGAGAGTGAGCACGAGGTGGAAAAAAGCCAACAAGTTACTCTTAACTATGGGAGTGAAAAAAATAACAAACCAAAACAGCAACAAAAAAAGCTCCTTAATGCCGTGAGACTCTCTCTGCTGCCTCTTTCTAATGAAACACTAGGAAAACTTTCTCATCTGAAAGCATTTCAGAAGATGCTTTGACAACATGAGCTTTATGTTTTGTAAATCATGTTCTTGTAATTCCTTGTAAGTCTCCAGATCCTCCTCAGATAGAGTAGCAGAGCATTAAATATTCTTGCAATGCTCACCAGAGCTTAATTACTAGAAGCTGAAATATCTTTTAAACTCTGCAATCTTTTTTTCCCTGGGTATTCCCCAAAGAAAAGATATAAAAAAGTCAAAGAGTGCGCACAATAACTATGAGTTAAGACGGTGTTTCCAAAAGGGGGAAAAGAAGATAAACAATTTTGAAACTAAAAATATAATATTTATTGATACTGTTATTGTTTAACATCATAACATTCACTGATGAGTCTTCTTCTCATGTGTGTATTTTACTGAACTCTGATGTTCACACTGGTGAAAAGATTTAAAGGAAAATTAAAAATTAAAATTAAAAAGATAAAATCTCCCAAGATCCCTAAAATAGAAAAAAAATAAAGACATAGATATTCAATTAGTTGAAATATAGAATTGTATTGATTTCTGGAGAAGTATGATAATTTAGGGAATCTGAAGACATGATGAAAATTATAGACCTATTTTAAGTACATTTTTGAGTATTCTTTTTATAGACCCACTCAAAGTCCATGAAAATGTACAAAAAAGGTTTTCTTTAACTCAGAGCAACCTACATTCAGGCGAGTGGTTAATATTGCTGAAGAGAGGCAATAAGAAGTGAACATATTTTATTAGCAGAAGATAGAGGGTTTTTTATTTTTTGTTTTTCAGTGGGGAGCTAGTGAAACTTTAATCAGCTCTTTATCTATATTTATTATAAATCACTAGATTTTCCAACCCAGTAATCTGACTTGTAAATACACCTCACCTGACTGTGAAATCTTCAGAGGTGGCTGGATGCTGTGTGGTTATCACAGAGAGGAAAAATTAGTCTTGCCTGAATGTAACCACCTGGAGGTAACAGTCTAATCTAACCAGTTGACTGTGGTTTTTCTGTATGCAAAGGAGAGAAAAGAATTGCAGGGAGGATATTTGTCACACTGGCCTTGCAATGACATTCAACAATCCTGTGGAAACACTTCTTTCTCCGTTGAAAATTGACACATGCATAGAATCATAGAATGATTTGGGTTGGAAAGGACCTTACAGATTGTCTAGTTCCAATCCCCCTGTCATGAGCAGGGACATCTTCCACTAGACCAGGTTGCTCAAAGCCTCATCCAACCCGGTCTTGAACACTTCCACGGACGGGGGTATCTACAGCTTCTTTGGGTAAATGGCTAGCTCAGACTAAATACCTATCTTCCATACAACTGATATCAGGTAAGACGAATGCTGGCATACTGAAGAGAAATTAATTTTCAATTGCTGATTGAGGAAAGGAATTAAGATTTGTCTCTAAATTAGGGTCTCAGAAAAGCATAAGTTAAGAGGCAGAAAAGACTGAGGCAATCTCCTTGAATTTATGGGAATTTCAAGATAGAACAAATCTTATCTGATCTGCCAGTTTGCAATGTGGAAGTCTATCTCTGAACAAGTTACCAAAGGCTTTCTTTAGGAAATATGCCAAATATTAAAGGCATCTCCAGCTATTTCTTTTTAGCATATTATTTTTTCTCCACTGCGTGTAAAAGGCAGTGTAGATTATTAGCTCAGCTAGAGATGTTTATGATGTAGTTAGACATATTTGACCACTTAAATCCACCCAGGAATATATTCTTCATTTACAACCTTAAATTCTCTTGTCCTGCATCCTGATGGCAAGGTTTGATCATATCCATACTGTGAAGCTCAAGTATATCCTTTCCTACCCAAAATCAAATGAACAAAATGTCCTGTTACTTCTCTTTTGCTCCAAGTAGATCCTTTCAGAAAAATGTTTTGATTCAATTTCAATTATACATGCACAGTTTCAGCCAAACTAATTTTAAAAAGTGTGCTAATTATAGCTAACGTAATTTATTAACATCAGCATAGAAAACTTCCGATCTGTTATCATATGATGGTTTTTATAAAACATAAACTTCTTCTCTATTGTGGAAAAGTTTGAATAACTACATGATTGCATGAAAAATGTTTAATAGCTGCAGACTTATGTAAGAGCATAAATGAGACAAAAGACAGATAATTATGTTATTTCTGGATGTGGACTGGTACCTCATTCTTACAATGTGCATCTACTCCAGTGTTATTGGAAAAGGAGACTGATTTAGAAGAACACACAGTTTGGGCTGACACAGTTGAGTTTAATTTCTTGTAATAGTGAGCAGAGAGGAATGTGTAAAAGCTGTATATTACTTTCTTTTGCTTTTATAATGTTGCAATTTTCTTTAAAAGTGGATTATTTAACTGGAAGTTACCAAGAGCTACAGTGTGTGTATTTCATGTGTCATTGCAGTGATTATCAGAGAACTACCCCAGATGACTCCTAACATCAATGATATCTGCTGTTTAAGGTTGACTTTTTGCTCGTAAACATATATTTTTATGAGCCTTAAAAACACTGAAGACAGCGCTGTGATATGGTTTATGAGGCCTTACCTCAGAGTTGTGCTCTTTCACATGCAGAAGAGTTGGATAATAAATTAAACTTTGTAAATTGAAAGTCACAAACATGTTCTGGAGTCACAGACAATACACAGACCAGTGTATTAAGGGTTTTCTTAAATTCCTGATATATTAAGTATCAAGCTCTTTTCCTCTTCATTTTTTGCCATTTGTAAAGGCAATTATATTTGACTGAAGACTGTAAGCTTTTGCCTGTGCACCAGTTGAAGGTGTTTAATGTAGCCCATTTTCTTTGAGGAATACTGACAGCAGCTCTCCACTGAGATCAGATCAAGTCAAAAATAGGGAAACGACTGTGTATAAAAGTTAATGTTGCTCAGTCGTGTCTCAATAGAATGGGCTGACAATGCAGAGAATTAACAGCCTGAAGCCAGCAAATGTTGCTTTACAACATTGTGCAGTCTTGAAAGTGTGGCCAGCTGAAAGGCTATCACTCATGAGATCTTGGTTCTTAACTTCTGTGTGCTACTAAATTGGCAAGCAATGTAAGGGGCAAAGAGTTTATTTCTTTGTGCCTTGGCCCAAAGATCTCTAGAGGCAGGATAATCTCTAAAAGTGGGGTAATGATCATCCTGGAGTTTGTAATTTAAAGTACATGTATGGGAAGTGGCTGAGACAATTAATTAATTTCATTCTATCTACAGTTCTTACTCATCTCTTGGTGATTTTAGCTGTAGTTGCTTCAGCTCTTGTCAACCTAGAGATCTTCATTTCACTGCTCCCATATCAGACAAGGCAAAATGTGCCCACTCTGCAGCCTCAGCAGACCACAGAGGCTGGTATTAGCTTCATCCACTGATGAGCGGTAAGGCTATGAGATCTGAAATGCTGGGCTTTGGCTGCTGCAGTTCCTGGTGAAGAGCATGCTGGTGGGCCAGCAGTTTGCTGTACTCATCAGAAATGATGAATTCCAGTCCTGAAACATGCAATGGTCCCCAGCCAGTGACACATGAGGGGATGGGGCAATTGAGGATGGAATTACGGAATCACTGAATTACAGTATCCTGATTTTAGTATGCCTTGGAGAATCTGGAGATAAATTTCCAGAGAGTATAAATTCCTTATCCGAGCATTTCCCCATTTGTAGTGTTTATCATTAAAACAACTAAATCTATTGCAACTTCTTTAAGAACACAATGAATAAGTTTGGAGATATTCAGGACACAGACTTAGTCTTCTGTTACATCTGAGAGGAAACGATCTGATGCCATATTATGTTCTCTTAAGTCTCACTCAAGATTTATGGAATGTACATCAATGGAAATTAAGAATCACAACCAAGCACACAGGAGCAAAACAGGGAAAATATGGGGGTTTTTTGTCAATTTCAGCTTCTTGACAAGTTCATTCTCCCTTTTTGAGCTTACTCAGCATGATGTGAGAGCACTGGCTTTTCTTCCACTGGCTTACTCCACCTTCAGACCTTCAAGGCATGTCCACACCATGCAGTGCCATGATCTCACTGCAAACATGCGGACTACAGAATAAGAAGTGAGTCAACTCTTCCGCTAAGCTTCTGGCTTCAGAGTCAGATGCTTTTGTGCTAGACTGCAACCTACATACACAACAGTTCATTTGGAGCTCAGTCAGGTGTCAGGTTGTATGGTTTCAGTTCTTCAGTAAAAAGAATTTAGTTTCCTGAAAACAATGATTTGGTGTCATTGGAGATGTTTTTTGGTATCAAAGGATTTACAGGAGCCCTGAACCCTTCTGGATTGGCAGGATAGTCCATAGTACCTAAAATGGCCCAAGACATTGTATTTGAGGACCTGAATCCTGCTCATTCTCTCCTTCATGAACACTGAAATTTAAGGAGGGATTGAGTTCCCCAAATATAGAAGTTTAGTGTCATTTTAAGAACTGAACAGGTGCCTTGGACATCCTAGGGTGTCTCAGGTGACACTATTAGGAAAGAAATCTTTACTGAAAGAGTGGTCAAACATTGGAACAAGCTGGCCAGGGAAGTGGTGGAGTAACCATTCTTGGAGTTGTTAAAAAAATATGTAGACATGGAACTTCAGGACATGGTTTAGTGTGCACGGTGGTGTTGGGTTGATGGTTGGACTTGATGATCTTAGAGGTCTTTTCCAACCTTAATGATTCTATGATTCTGTCCTCCTCTATTTAACAACTGAATCCCAATCTAGCAATGCAGAGACAGATGATGAGGTAATTATATTCTTATATAATATCTTTACCCATCTCTCTGAAATATTATAAGTAAAGGCTGTCTTTTTTAGTTGCAAAGTCATACTTGTCCTTGTACTAAGACACTCTCCTTAGTGTCTCAGCATGATACAACCTGTACTTTTGGGACAAAGAAGGACTGCAAGTGATTGCAGTGGTTAAACACCAATGAGATCTGGTCCAACAAAGCTTCACACTGCCTCAGCTACTAAGCAAGCTTGTGTTAAGCATGTAACAAGCACATTTATATTATAAGACTTGAAAGGATAATCTCCACTCTTAAGTTGGCAAGTGACTCTGAATTAGACAAATAAGATACAAGCAGAAGGCAAAAAATCTAGATATTTTCTTCCACATTGCGGAATTTATTGATAAACGTAAGTTAGCATTTAACTATTCATTCTTTTGGAGAAAACTGGTTAACCCCTTAAGTGTTTTGCCCTGAAGGCAGACATTAAAAGTTAATTATAACCACATGGGACAAGCCCCTGGAGGACCGTGACAGCATTAAGCTGCTACCAACCAAGCATGCAGGATGCGCAGCACTCTCAGAGAACACCATGTACAAAAATGATGCTGTCTCCTTGAATGAGTTTTCAGAAGTTAAAAACATGCTACTTTTTGTATGTACAGTAAAAAGGCAGATTGCAAATGTTCTACTCAGATTAAAAAAAAAAAAAGCATCCAACTGCAAATGAAAGCCCTGAGTAATGTGATTAAGCAATGTGGCAAACTGAGAGGAAACTACCACAAGTACTGTTTTACTTAGTGCTGCAAGGAGAATATGGTACAACCTCTTCTAAAGGCCTTGGATTGCAACATCATGATAAACCTTTCCAGTACCACATATGACCTACAAGCTGTTTTGATTTTGCCAGTATAAAAAGGGAGAGGAGATGACACCTGCACTTTGAGAGGATCATTTAGACCATATGGAAAAAAAGAAACAGATTAAGTAACATGGAATGACCTGTACCCACATAATTAAACTTTCTTCCCCTTAAAGTAAAATATCTGTATCAAAGTTAACTGTTGGGAATGGTCCCTGTGCTGTTTCCCAAGCCATGCTGGGGACTGTTTAGGAGAGGTTTTGTTGTTGTGAACCCAAAAGCAAGTGCAGGGCTTTTCTAATAATGTAGTGGTTAGATTAAGATTAATTAAACAGAAAGATTAATTCTAGCAATGGGAAATATCATAGAATCGTAGAATATTATGGGTTGGAAAGGACCTTAAAGATCATCCAGTTCCAACCCCCCTGCCATCAGCAGGGACACCTTCCACTAGACCAGGTTGCTCAAAGCCTCATCCAACCTGGCCTTAAACACTTCCAAGGAGGGCATATCCACAGCTTCTCTGGGCAACCTGTTCCAGTGTCTGACCACTCTGACTGTTGCTTTATAATACAGAAGTAGTCACCATGTCCTGTAGGTAAGTCAGGAGACATTCAGGAGATAAATTCTGTTGTATTTGGCCTTGAGCAACTGGATTTATATTACAAGCACAACATTGAGCATGCCCTAGAATGGCTGTGCTCAGCTCCTGCTAATATGGATATGTCCTGTCCATCATCCAGGTTATTTAGAACAGTAAGTTGTCAGGGCCAGAGTTTAAGAAAGCGAAATAAAGGAAGTCCTGTGTCCCAGACCAAAGTCTAAGATAATATAATGCCCTAAATGTTTTTCTTGGGACCTGGGATTATGTCTGTATTTTATAATCACCTTGGGCAAATTGGGACATACAGTAATTGTGTTAAATATGTCTCCTCTGGGCCTCCTTCAAGTATGGGCATCAGCTGGCAGTCTCTGTCCCAGCTGCTTATTCACACTACATGCTTTCTCCTACTCTATAACACTGAGTCAGGCATGGCTCATTGGTGGACCTCAGATGAGGTGACCCAGCTGTGTCTCATACGCTGGCCTACAGAGCACAGAAAGACCATGACATTGTGAAGGAAAATTTCTGAGGTAGTGAGAGTAAAAACCAGTTGTGAGAAACCATGCTTCATCTGTAAAACCAGGTAGGTCCAAGATGAGGTCTGTAGCTCCTGCCTCACTGAGAAATGAGGTTCTGAAAAAGGAAGACTCCCAGAGAACAGACTTTGTAGCTTCTAAGACATGTCATCTTTAACCACTGCTGAGGTGTTGGCCTTGTTGGGTTCAGAACCTCTACAAACCAGAGCCCGGAGCATGAGGACAAGCACAACTCAGATGGGAGAAGTAACCCACAATGGAGAACTAAGTTCAGAGCACTGAGAAGAAAATACATACAAGGAAAATTTGCAAAAACTTGTCAATTTTTTAAACTTACTGATGACAACTTTTAAAGACATTTATTTAGCCTTGGTGGTCATGCTTATGGAGGTATAACCTTTTGAAATTAACATATTTATCTCCTCCCTAGCCCTTCAAGGTAAGGGAAGCTACTATTTCCTTTTTAATGCTGTAGAAGTGAGGTAGGAAGTGGTTCCTTCTCACATCCATGCAGGGAGAGACTCAGACACCCTAAAGAGAGAGAGAGAGAGTCAGGACTGATGAATGAGATTCTCCTCACTTAGATTTACTCATCTAACAATTTGGGTTCTCACTATGCTAACTGTCCAGGTTCCATCTCTATCCTCCACTGAGAGAATGGTTGATCAATCCTTAAATGTAACCCTTAATACTGCACCATTGACTGCCTGAATCCTGAAAAGAGTTCAACAATGTGACTTATATTTCTTGTAGCAAAAGTCTAGAATCCTAAATTCTAAAGAGAAAAATGACTTAAAAAAACCCCAAACATTTTTCTGAGCACTTGGAAATATCTTTGTTACATTCTTTAAATCCCTAAGAAAGTACATAATTGTTTGTTGTTCCCTCTGCAGGCATCTCTCTCTCTTTTTTTTCCCCTTTTCCTTGTTTAATTTAGTTTACTTTGCATTAATGCACACACTGATTCTTTGCCTTTGTTTCTTTTAACTTTTTGCCTTACAAGCAATAGAATGTGAATTGAACTACCATGCAAGGGAATAAAATGTTCTGATGCTCCTGAAGGGGCCACTTGCACTTTGAATCCAGTCAGGTAAGAGAAGTGAAGTGATTTGTTTGCTTGTGCTGTGCCTCTAGCAAAGGAACAAGAGGCAAGGGAACAAGAGGAAAGGGAGATGGATAGGAACTTGGCTCCCTACTTCCCTTAATTTCTGGACAGAAGACTAGAATATTAAATAGGGAAAAACAGAGGAAGTATTATAGAGATGTGCAAGGACTATGAACTAATAGATATTTTTGTAGCTCCAGAAAATAAGTAAATAAGCCATGGAAGCTGTTCCAGACCCAAATCTTCTACCACACTGTTTTGAGGCCAAAAGGCTCCTGTAACAAAGTGGTATGTGGACTTTGAAGGCCTTAGTCAGCACAAACTCTAGCTTCTCTGCTCTTTGTATCATTGCATGGGGAAGACGTCCTTACATGAGTGTTGCAAAGGCTAAAAGTCTCCTTCAGCTATTGCTATGCAGCATGCTCACACACTTATCACAGACTACCCATTTTTCCCACTTTACCCAGTAAAACTATTTCTGCACCAGTCTGATGCATGGGCCAGGTTGCACCAGATCAACACAGTGGTTCACAGATGCTATTTTGGTTCTCACCTACCAAAGGTGCTGTAGTGTCAACCAAACTCGGCATTAAAGACTCTGCTGTTACACATGCTGACACACTGAGGGTCATGGGGACTTTCCAGTCACACAAACATCATCTATTATACATCTGAGAAACTGCTGAAGCCCAGTGTCAGAAGTCCCAGCAACCTGTGAACCTGTGAAGTGGCAAACCCGTCAGCTATATGACAGCTTCATGCCCAAGGCTAGCAGGGCTGGACGTAGCAGGAACGGAAGACCCCTGCAATGTCTGGGGAATTGGCTAAATGGACCTAATAGGTCTTTTCCATTGCTGGTGTCTGTGGGCTACATTTTGCCCTTAGGCTGAGTCCCGAGGAAGGGGTGGCATGTAATTATGCTTCTCAAGAAAGGGACTGTGATGGAGAGAGTTATGATCTTTTCCCTGCATTCCTTTAGCTGCAGGGTGGGAGGCAGTAAGTCATAGTGACCTGGAAGTAGGAGATTTTACTGCTCTGGCAGCTCTTCCCCAGCATTACCCACTTCTGTACTCTCTCTTCCTACTCACTTCCCTGTTCCCTCTCTCTTCCCACCCACTTCCCTGCTCTCTCTTTCTTCCTATCACACCTTGTGAGAGGACATGGCTACTGGATGCTGTTCGTACTCAGCACTGGACCTCAATCTCATCTGCCTAAAGTGTCTTCTCTGCCTGAAGCCAGTAGGGTGCCAAATGACAAGTCCAGCACATGATCTTGTGTAGTAGAGTATGGTGGATCTACTGCCACTTGGCAGGTGGACAATGTCCTGTAGAGCCAGAGAAGGACCCTTCTCATCACGGCATGGAGAACTGTGACAGGGACGTTGTAGGTGCAGGACACCTACCCTTACCAATAGAGGAATGCACATAAGCTTGAAAACAATGGCACTCTTAATTGCAGAAAC
Organism: Antrostomus carolinensis; assembly: GCF_000700745.2. Classification (NCBI taxonomy): domain Eukaryota; kingdom Metazoa; phylum Chordata; class Aves; order Caprimulgiformes; family Caprimulgidae; genus Antrostomus; species Antrostomus carolinensis. Next base: position 55,903 of record NW_010294666.1, read on the forward strand.
TAACACATCTGCCAACTTATGGTCTTCATAGGTCCAGCAGTGAGTCAGAAGAGCCTTTATTTGTTGTCAAAGAGGGAATTGCAATCTCACACAGTGACTGGTAGCAACTATTTCCATCCTTCCACCACAAACAGTCATACATTTCAAGAGATAAAGTGTCATTTGGAGTGGTATGGCTGAATTCAGCCTACACGAGCAGTGAAGCACGTGCAGTCCGTAGAGACACATCACTTTGCTGGGAGAACATCAATTGCAGAGGGTCAGTGATTTTAGGAGCTGGAGAAAATAAGCAATAATACTACTAAATTGCAGTCTATTGCCTTTTTCTACCCATCACTATGTATCATTCCTTGAGAGAAAAGAGATTAAATTACTATCCATTTATATTTTCTCATAGGAATGAAGCTACCTAGGGACTCTGTGTAAGTGTACATATATATATGGATAACTAATACATATATCTATTTTAAAACAAAATTCATAACATTGTCTACGTGAGCAGAACATTTAAAGCAATTACCATGAAGCATTTTGCAAATACAAAGAAGTAGCTGAGACACAGGAGCTACAAGCTGGTGTTCTTTGAGAAGACTGACAAAACTGATAAAAAGAAGGAAGGTAAACATACAGATAGGTAAAGATAAAAAAGAATTGATGCTCATGCAAATAGGTTCAGTCTAATGGGAGTGATAGACTTGGGAAAGGATATCAGGTGATGCTTCTTTGGGCTTGGATTTCCATTCACTGGTGATTCTTTCCCTGTCCTGTCTTTACTGTTACAGGATATCTAAAAGACTGAGGTAGTGAACATATTGTCAAAGTAGCACAAGTCTTAAAATCAAACACTTCCTCCAACAGTCCCATTCAGTGACAATAATAATTGGTGGTTTTACAGCTGGAAAGCAGAAGTTATTTACTGGTTACTGGAAAAATCACCCAGAAGGTGGAATTCTGGATATATTCTCACATATTGTTTTGAAAATAAGTATTCTTAACCCAACTGATTAAAATTTACAGTGCCTTGTAGGGTGACACAGGGAGCCAATAGCTGCTCTTGTTCTTTTTGGAACTGGCAAAGCCTATCCTATATGTAGCTGAAATACACACTTGTAGAAGAAGAACCAGATCATCTTGATGTTAATGCCTGATCTTTGGCCTTTATTTCCCAAATTTCTCCTACTAGTGAGTTGGGGTGGAAAATTTCTCACCCTGAATTTAACCCTGGCAATGTAAACCAGATTCACCACAATTAAGTGTTTAATCTTGCTAGTGCCCTCTTACATGCAGGATTTATCCATTTTATCCCTGTATAGATTAAACAAAGTATAATGACCAATTATTTTTCCCTCTGTCTTACATATATCTTCTCTATTGTACTATTTTTTTTATTTTCCTTCTCTTTTTTTTACTATTTGAAAACTTCTAAATGAACCCATAATAGCAATCAATTACCTAATAAAGATATATTATTAAATTTGTATGAATGCACTACATAAAATCACTGAGGTGTGAACACATTACATAAAATCATAGAGGTGGAATGAGGAAAACAAAAAAGAAAAATGAAAACATAAAAAATGTCTGACAAATAAGAGCTCATTATAAGAAAAAAAAAAATCAAACAAAACATTATTGTAAGACAGTTTTTTATTTTCTGTATGTGGGCCATACTAAAAGTAGGATTCCTATCACTTCAACTGTCCTGCCTGAAGACGGTGCTTGAATTAAGCTAGCTGTGATCACTCTTCTTCATATTATTGGAAACAAAGAGGTATCTCCAGATTACTCCGTCTGTCTCACAGATAAACCTTAGGAAGGAAAATATTATCTCAGGAAATTCTCATTTTTTTTCCATTACGTATAGAGGGATCTTAGACTAGTGGTTTACATCACAGATCTGAAGTCCACATTTGAGTGATATAACGGATGTGGTCAGTTTGTCCTATGCCAATGAATCTCACCCTTAAATTATTATCTTAGGAAGCCAGAAGATGGCTTTGAAATGAAAGGTGGTGCTAACATAATTGAATAACCAGGTAGCTGTTATTAGTGTTATGGTGTCCTTCATGGTGGTTTTGAAATTATTAAGTGTGGACAAGATGAAGTGAGCTGCTTCTTGAAAATATTTTACTCAGTGAAAAGTGCATCTTTGCATCCTCAATATATTTTTCATCTCAACCTGAATTTAGTGCATGATTTCAATGTGGGAAAGAGATTTCAAAAAGTCAAAAAATGTTTAAAAATATATTTTAACAACTAAAAACTTTTTTCCCCCTCATTTAAAGTTGAATTATTACAGAATAATAACTAAAGGCTATACACAGTTGAAAGTTCCATCAGAAAACCTTAAATTTTGTCAGCTGAAGTTTTTCCTGAAGCAATCTTTTTTTTTTTTTTAATTTGAACACTAAACTCACAAATCAATTATTCATGAAGTTTATTTATGAATAGACCTGGCTGATGAATGTTTTTCTGCATCAAAAATCAACTTTTCTTAAAAAATGAAACTTTTCTTGAAAATTTGGCAGTATTAAAGACATTTTCTGTAATCCAGGAAAACCTTTTCACATTCTTCAACTTTTTTTTAATCACGGATTTTGTTTACACTAAACCACAGTTCTGGACGTAGTTTTTTTATAAGTTCTGTTTATTTTGAAATGATATGAAGTAGGAAATATGCCAGAAATTTTCAAGAAAATCAGAACATGTGTCTATTTGCTCTTTAAAAACAATAAAACCCCTCAGCATTTCTGAAATGGTATATGAAGCAAAGTCATTAATTTCTAACATGCCTAAATCCTTAGACAGATTATTTCCTTTGCATATTAAGTTATCTTTTTTTTTTTTTTTCTGGTGTCAAGGTACCTTATCACCACTTCATATAAGGAATAACATTGTTAGTGACCATAAATCAGGTGTCAGCTACAGCACTTGACTCATCCATCGCAGTCTGAAAGACCTGAGTCCTGCTGCAGCTTGATCTAATCGAAGAGGTAAGATGAATTAATGCTGGAATAACATTAAACAGCTAATTGAAACAGACTCATGGTCTAATCCAGAGCTTTTTGACTTGTTTTTGCCTTTCCTTCTTTTCTGTACACAGAAACTCAGCACAAATAAGTCTGACACAATCTGGTTTATCTGGAGTTTGTAACATGAAATGACTGGGTTTCAGACATTCATCTTTTTTTTTTTTTTCCCAGCCTACTATAGCTTCTTAAATCCCTTCGTTTGTCCCGAGCTCAGGCAGTGAAAATATGTCAAATTTTAAGACAATCAAAACAGTATACAAAGGCAGCTATTTAGAGTGGGATAAGTCTTCCTTGGAAGCACTTCTCTCTTTGTTTCCTATAAACCATGTGCTGGGATTCATTGAGCAGCTTCTGTTATTAGCTCACCTAAATCAGCACGCAGCTGATATTAATTTTTCAAAGCTGAAACTTGGCCTTCTGACACTTTCTGATGGTCGCTTTTAAAACCTGCTGAATTGCAGCCCTGAGCCCCATGAAGTTCCCAGGGTTTACATGGGACAGTGCCAGGAGTCTGTCCCCTACATTTGTCTGCAAAGATTGTGAATAAGCATATTCAATAAATATTATAACTTGGTTCATGGAATCTAAACCAGGTTTTCAAATTCATCTTCAGTTGAGTGTGTTTCAAATTCACCTTCAGCAGGACAGCGTGGCCAGCAGGACTAGGGAAGTGATCCTCCCCCTGTACTAAGCACTGGTGAGGCCGCACCCTATGTACTGTGTTCAGTTTTGGGCCCCTCACTGCAGGAAGGATGTTAAAGTGCTGGAGTGTGTCCAGAGAACGGCAACGGAGCTGGGGAAGGGTCTGGAGAACAAGTGTAATGAGGAGTGGCTGAGGGAACTGGGGTTGTTTAGTCTGGAGAAGAGGAGGCTGAGAGGCAACCTTCTTGCTCTCCACAACTACCTGAAAGGAGGGTGTGGAAAGGTGGGGGTGGGTTGCTTCTCCCAGGAAACAAGTGATAGAACAAGAGCAAATGGCCTCAAGTTGCACCAGGGGAGGTTTAGATTGGATCTGAGGAAAAACTTTTTCATGGAAAGGGTAGTCAAACATTGGAACAGGCTGCCCAGGGAGGTGGTGGAGTCACCTTCCCTGATGGTGTTTAAAAGATGGGTAGACAAGGTGCTTAGGGACATGGTTTAGAGGTGGAATTGGTAGTGCTGGTTTATGGTTGGACTCAATGATGTTAAACGTCTTTTCCAACCATTATTCTATGATTCTGTGATTCTACGTGTCTTTTTGGATAAAATCAAACACACAGATAAATAAGGATCCCCTCCAGCCCCTCAAATTGAGGTAAATGCTGAATATAAGAAGAGCATTCACTGGATTTTTTAAATGATAATGTTTCATTTTGAAAAAGTAGAAAAATGTTTCAATATTTTAAAAATAAAATTGAGACAATATTTCATTGAAAACTTCCACCTATAAAAGAAAACAGTCTTAAAAAAAAGGTAAAAAGAAAACCTAATAATCAAAATAGACTTGGATTAAGTAATCATTTTAAATCCAACAAGAAACTTCTTCTTCACTTCAGCACAGCCTAATACTTTTCCTCAGACTTGTTATTTCAGTAGCAAACTGAATAACATTCCTTTATCCAACTCTTGTTGCTACTAGAAAGATTGAGTTATGGCCAAATAATCATCAAAAGGGAATGTTTTCAGCACTGAGCATTGGAGCTGGAGCTCAGCAGAGATGACAGACAGCTCTTGCTGTTCTAATCAGGAAGAAATGTGTTCCATCCATGTGCCAAGAATACACAAGCAGCTGAATATTCCATTGTTTTTATTTACTTATTTTCCAGGTAGTTCAGCTATCTCTGACTATCCTGAAAAATAAGGAGGAAAAAGACATTACATTATTTGTATTGCCACTAGCTAGAAAATGATGGATTCCCACAGCATGGCTGGAGGGGTTTTATGGGATTTGCTTTTATTTTTTTAATCTTTCTCTCCTTCATTAATATTTAAGTCTAAACTTAGGGAAGTGAAAATGAATACATAACAAACAACAACCCAAGTTACTCTTTTCAGGTCTAGTTTGAAATTCAGAGCACTAGTAGCTGGTGAAAATATCAAATGGTAAATGTCTATTCTGTGAGACATGTTTTTACTGCACCTTACCAAGAACCGTGTAACACTTCTCAATGCAATGTCGTACTGTCTCATTCACTAATTACTATAAATTGGCACAGCTTCATACTGCTAATAGAGAACTGCCAGATTACACAAGTGAATAACCTGGATCACTGCTCAGTGATTTATTTTGCTGAGCTTCATAACTAAACACTGTTTCCCTCTTGGAGAGAAAAAAAATAAATCTCTGTTGATGTAAACTGAAGTTGGTTTTGCTTGCTTTGTGCCTGATTTCTGGAGAGTTTACTGTAAAATTATTCTACCAGCTTGGTGTATACTAGCATCAGGAAAAAAACAGAAGAGAAAAACTTTTTCAAGTAATTAAAAAACCACCCAAAACCTCCAACCCTGAAATGCTTAATTAAACAATTCTAGAAAGAAGTGGCTGGAGGCTGAATTTGGCATGGAAAATACATTGAAGAAACTTTTCTAAATCACCAAAAGAAAATGTGTTCTGATTTGATTAAGTTATAAATTTTCTGGGAAAAGAAAATACACCTTTAAAGTAGTCAACTCGGTAATTTCCTACAGGACTATTAATGGCAGAGAAACACCCTAATCTTTCTAACAGGACCATAATTTGGTCTGAAAAAAAGGGTCAGTTTTGAATTTTACAAGCACCAGTTTCCTGGGAAAAAGTCTACTCAGTGCTCTTCTTGTAGGTCCTAATTAACTCATCTTTTTAGTGATCAATGTTTTGCTTTCAGTCTATAGAGCTACTCCAAGGGCCAGGTGTTGCTCCAAGAGTATGAAAAATAAGCAGAGTCTGCAAACTATATTATTCTCTATGCACCTGTCCTTAGCTTTTGACTTGGATTGGTGTTTTGAGTCAAGGTAATCAATTTCCATAGTATTACCATTAATTTATAATATTGATATTTTCCTTAAATATCACTCAGCTCTTGAGAACAAGTGATTGCTTAAGAATGTCAGTTTCCTACAAACAAATAAACAAACAACAAAAAAAATGGTTCTTCCCAGAAACAAATAATTAGAAGCTGCTATTTTAAAAATAATTTATTTTTAAAGCATTAAATGCAATAGGGATTGATTCAACTCATTAATGATTTGCAGTTGAAAGTATTGAATAACAACAACAAAAAAAGATAAATTAAAATCTTATGATGCATTTCTGTATAATTAAGGATCTATGAGCCCCTATTTCAGCTTAAAAAAGTATTGAAATGAGCAGGTTGAAACAAATGGAATCTTTCATGCAAATAACTAGAGGAAAGTAAAGCAAGTTTGCAGTCTGACCCTCTCTGCTTATTTTAAATCTGATAACTCAGTCAAATCTAAAGCCACCTTTCATCCAGAGGCCAAAAGTGTTTTCAGTTGGGGAAAATTTCCAGATAGGCTTCATCCTTACAGACCCTAACCGTGTCCACTGAAGAGCTGTTCAATTAAACATTGCAGCTTTGACTGTGAATACTGACCTAGTAATTTTTATTTATTTATTTATTTATTTTTATAATCCCTTGGTTTAAAACTGCTTGAAATGCTTTGGAACAAACTTTTACATGTTATGGTTCTAGAAATATACATAGTGACTTCAGGTTGGAACTCCTGAACCCTAGTAGAAAAGACATTTAAAGGGTAAAAACCTTTCTCTTCAGAAAAAAACCCTCCATGATGAAAAGAAATATTACTCAAATATTCATAAAGCCACTGAATAGATGAACCAAAACAGAGTATTCCTCTTGTACTCATTTCACAGTATAGAAAAAGTATTTATCACTTAAAATTAAGAGAAAAACCCAACCAAAACCCAACTTTAAATAAGTAGCACTTATTTAAAAGGTGGCCATGCAACACATTACCAATGGTTTCTAAGGAGGGATTTAGGATCTTCCGTTTGATCTAAAATCCATGTATATCTGCAGCAGATTTATTGTCTTCACTGGGTTCTGCAGTAGGCCTTTAACCCATTGAAGCTGATTTAGGAGAAAACTGAGGCAAAGAGGTTACCTGTGTTCCCTACTCAGGCTGGCTGGAGGGGATAAAGAGAAAGATTTTTTTCCACATTTAAAATTTTTTATCCAAAAATTGTTTCCAAATGAAAATCCTCATCATAGCAGTCCTGAGGGAAGCTGCCCACAATGTGCTCCAGCTTTGAAAAATACCAGATTGATTTATCACATGAGCAGTGTGGGAATTCTGGCTTTGAAGGTCAATAGGTCTTGAAGAGCAGATGCCATTTATGCCAACAGCATTTTGGGTTTCCCTTTTTGTTCTTGGCATTAGTTAAGAAAAGCTGCAATCCAAAACTAAGCTACAACCTAATATCAGGGCCAATTCTCTCTCCTAGCATATTCAGCTACCTCCATCATCTCTATCTGCTCTTCCTGCAATGACATATGATAAGAAAAATGCTTAGAATAGCACAGAGCCAGGGAGAGCAGGCAATGTAGGATGCCAAAACAGAGACAAGGGTAATTTTTCATCTACCTTGAGGGTCTAGTGTTTCAAGGAGTTATCTGTGTTAGCTTTACTCTTTTTTTATTGATGACCATTGAAGGATTAACACAGCAGCCTCATGGAGGCTATTATTATTATGTCCATGGGATCCAGATCTGTATTATCACTTCTCACGATGGAAATTCATCCCTGAGCAGTGATCCATCTGACTAGAGCAGCAGGCCGTGTCTCACCACAGGAAACTGCAAACACAAGGAGGACCTACAGGCTCCCTGTGACATTGCACCACTCCAGAAACCTTTTGGAACATTATATTCATTGAAGGCACAGAGGGAAGAAACAGATGAACCATCATATGAATAATCTACATGAAGCAAGTTTTTGCAGAACAAGAAAGAGCACAGAAATGGGGTCCTCATTTAGAGATGAGCTTATGTCGTTCAGTTATCCAAGTAGGGGGGCACCAGAACTTTTAGGCAATACAAAGCAGACTCCTCTTCCTCAGTTGATATCTAGGTCTCAAGACACACCTTTAGGTCACCCAAAAAAATCTGAGGTAAAGAAAAGTCTTGGATGTACTGAGTCTTGTATCTACTTAGAGGTAGCTCTATTTCTTCTCCTGAAAAAAAAAAAAAAAGGCAATGTGCTAGAATACAGTAACAACATATTTCAAGGAGATTTACCCTTCTGCATTTGTTGTCAATTCTACTTTAATGAGAGTAGAAAAGTATGTCCCTGGTGCAGAAGTTCAATGCAGAGATCCAGCACTGAACCCAGTGCAGAATTAGGGGACTGGGAAGGAAGAGCTGCTTTGAATATACAGGTATTAATTATTATCCCACTGCATCACAATTACCTTTAAATTAAAGACAATTGGTCAGTTGAAGTGGAAGAGACAACTGGGACATTCCATAGCCGATGCTGCATTGCCCACCTTCACCCTTCAGAGCCTCCTGCAGCCTTGGCTACTGATTCCAGTCCTGGCCATTTCTAGTACCAGCTCGTGATTTTAGCTGATATGCCATCATTTTTTGTTAAAAAATGTCAATGCCCCTTGTTTAACTGTTTCTCAAGAGTCTGTTTACCTTCTGAAATCTTATAGTAAGCTGGTAGTGTTATATATGAATAATTAGGTGAGTATTTCTGAGATTTTTTTTATCTTTTCCTCTTTTTCACTCCTCTTTTCTTCCTGTGTTGCTCCTTGGAGCTAGACCAGTAAAACTGGTGGCAAACCAGCCTTTCTTTACAGTAAGCTGGTAGAGTTACATATGAGTAATTAGGTGAGTGTTTCTGAGATTTTTTTATCTTTTTCTCTTTTTCACTCCTCTTTTCTTCCTGTATTGCTCCTTGGAGCTGGACCAGTAAAACTGGTGGCAAACCAGCCTTTCAGAGCATGCCTGACACAGAGATGTTGAGGTTCTCATTGATTTCAGATGGAGCAAGCCAGAGAACTGGGTCTACCCTGGTACACAGTGAGGTTGTGTGAGAAAAGGAGAGCGGCACACAGATGATGAGGTTCTCATTGATTTCAGATGGAGCCAGAGAACTGGGTATACCCTGGGACACAGTGAGGTTGTGTGAGAAAAGGAGAGCGAGTTGTCAGAAAACTGAGCACGGGACTCACAGGACAAGATACGTGCTGTCAGAACTCTATGGTAAGTGAGAGCGCTGAACCCACAGATACCCTCGTGGTTGCAAATAGAGATGCTTTTCTCCCAAAACATGCTCTATTTTGTTCTTCCTGGCTACTCGACAGCTGGTTGAGCTGTCTTAAAACTTGAGAGCTTTGCAATTTCTTCAAATTCCTTTTCCTCTTCCCCCAGTCCTGCCCTTCCTGCTCCTGCCCTCTTTATCTCTCTACCCTGAAAACATTAACAACAATAACTAAACTTTTTAATTTTTTTCTATACCTGAATAACCTCTTGTGTGCAGGATATTTTCTGCTTTAGGGCACAATCTGTTGCAGCACAGTTATAACTGTTGCTAAGGCACCTATTGTCATTATATATGCCTCGGCAACAAGGCACTCTGTCGTGTCCCTCATCTGTGAACCCGGTGATTTATTGATAATGCTAATCTTGTTTGAAAGTTATAAAGCTTATAAGTCAAATGTGTTTAAAGGGAGAGATAGAGATTCCTACTCCCTAACTTTTTATTGTTTGCGTGGCAGAATAATCAAGTTTTTCAGCCACCATTAGAGAAGCTCAAGGTGTTTCACAAGCATGAATGAAGCCTCACAATGGTACCAAAAGAAAGCTTTTTACATACTCATTAAATGCAACAGAGAAGCTGAGTAGCAGAAATGACAATACATAACTTATGTTGCATCAAGTAACAATAGAACTGAGCCTCAAGGAGATATTGGGCAAGTTTTACACTATCTTTTCTACAATATATAGTAATTGATTTGTACGCCCTTATCTTCTGTTGAAAATACAATTTTCTATTAAAAACAATTTGGATGGATACCTTTTTATTACCTTTCCTATATGATACTCTTCTATGGTAAAAGATGGTCCCTGCCCTGAAGTGTTTTCTGTCTGATCAGCTCAGCCAGACAAAATAAGTTTTACAATCTCTATTTTACAAATGGGGAAATAGGATACGGAGACATTAAGGATGCAGCTTTTGCAAGATCCCAGCAGATGGGGGCATCTCAGATATCATAATGGAAACTGAAAATTCTGACCACTTATGGAAATACAGCTATTAGACAGATAAATAGATAGATATAAAAGCTTTCAATTTCTTCCTCTCCCACTCCTTATTACAGAATGTTCTCAATTTTACTGTCATTGTGGTAATCAGCTCACCTTCAACATGGGTAGACACTGTTTAGCTCCATTTTTCAGATGATGGACTCTAGCACAGAAAGGCTAAAGGTTCATTCCAAAAAGAGATTTGAAATGCCTCTGTAATCTCTTGAATTCAATATTCTGATGTTATTGGCATATACATGAGCCTTGTTCAATTTTGTCCTTGCTCTAGAGATGTCTGAAGTCCCTGAAACGTGTCTTTTGGCATAGTATTCCCTAGAGTCTGATGCCACTAAGCAATTAGAAACCCTAATTATATCTAAACCTTGTGCCTTCCCAATGTGTTCATTTGCCTAGTTTACCTGAAAGGCTCATTAGAGGCAATTAGGCTTTTTTTTTTTTTTTTTCATCCCAAAAGAAGAAAAGATGATGTGGAATTTTCATCTTACCAGCAGTTTAATGTATAATCACTTAGGATACAGATACAAGTCTCACTCCAAAAACAGGTTTTACTACCTCTTCATAATGCAACTGTTTTTGCAAAAAAATCATGGAGGAAGACAATGATATCTTTTTCTTAGCAGTTTCCACTCTCCTTGTGACTTTCTATTGGTGGTAAGGGCCCAGATCTGACCTAACTTCAGGCTTTCAACTGAAGTGCCCAGTTTAGGGTTCAACTCACTTTATATATATATATA
>NW_010294667.1:0-1337 GCF_000700745.2 Antrostomus carolinensis
GACAAAGATGTTGAACAGCACCGGTCCCAATCCCGACCCTTGAGGGACACCATTCATCACCGGTTTCCACCCAAACTTTGAGCTGTTGACCACAACTCTGAGTGCGGCCATCCAGCCAGTTCCTTATCCACTGAATGGCCCATCCATCAAACCCACATGTTTCCAATTTAGAGACAAGGATGTCATGTGGGATGGTGTCAAATGCCTTGCACAAGTCCAGGTAGATGATGTCAGTTGCTTTAGCCTTATCTACCAATGTTGTACCCCATCATAAGAGGCTACCAGATTGGTCAGGCACGATTTGCCCTTGGTGAAGCCATGCTGGTTGTCATCAGTCACCTTCTCATTCTCCATGTGTCTTAGCATAGTTTCAAGGAGTATCTGCTCCATGATCTTGCCTGGCACTGAGGTGAGACTGACCGGCCTGTAGTTCCCCAGATCTTCCTTGTTACCCTTTTTAAAAATGGGGGTTATGTTCCCCTTTTTCCAGTCTGTGGGAACTTCACCAGACTGCCAGGACTTCTCAAATATGATGGATAGTGGCTTTGCAACTTCATCTGCCAGTTCCCTCAGGACCCGCGGATGCATCCCATTGGGTCCGATGGACTTGTGCACCTTCAGGTTCCTTAGGTGCTCCCGAACCTGGTCTTCTCCTACAGTGGGTGAAGTACTTCCACATAAAGTACTGTTTATTCATTCATCCCAAGTTATATAATCTACAGAACTAAGAAATTAAAACCAAAAAGAACAGAATATTTACAGATCTTAACTAAAATGAGATCCTTCCTTGCCTGCTTTTGACAGCTCCTTTTAGTTCCACTAACCTGTTGCTTAGATAGATTGACTTTGTCTTACAATGGTCTGTTTTTAACTCAGCCCTGGTGCACCTCTCCTTTCTTCCATAGCTTTCCAGACCAGCATTGTTGTTGTGGTGTTTCTTTCCATTTAAGTTTACCACCTGAGAAGGTGTTTGGCTGAGGTTTATTTATGTCCCTCATGAAACAATATCATCTTTGACATATCTCTGCCTTTTTCTTCCTTCATCATTTGATTCAGCTTTCTATATTCAAGCAGGGTTGTAACATATATGTAAATAATATACATGTAATGTTTGTATCAAAATATACTCAATGTTGTCAATCTCTTCAGAAACATTTCAGCCTTTTCCTAGATATTTGAGTTATTTAGGTTCAAAACAAAAGCAGAACAGGTCAAGAACATCTAATTTAAATAACATCAGAATTTAAATAACTGAAATTATACATCCAGCTAATAATGAAAAGTGACTGTTGACATCAGTGGAACTGCTATTACTGCTATTGTTAGGGGTGTCTCTT
>NW_010294667.1:1350-18993 GCF_000700745.2 Antrostomus carolinensis
TCTTTCCCTGTCAAGGTTAAGATTACTGTTTCATAGGAGAAAACTTTTAAAATACAGTAAGTTTTTGTAAAAAATGTAAATATATTGATTGAAGAAGGAATAATTAGAGTTTATTTTTTCTGAACCAGAAGTGAATGATATGTTGAGGTATTTACAACAAAGTCACTTAATTTGTATATGCATCATAATTAAGTAACTAAATCCTTATGATATTTAGAAGTGCATGGAAGCATAAAAAGACTTAATAAAATATAAAATTTTTAAAGTACAACTGATATTTTATTTCTTAATGTTGCAATGATATTTGACAAAGTACTAGATTCAGAGATAAACTTTTTTAAATGAAAAAATGAAAATAAAAAAAAAAAAAAAAAGAAACCCAAATCATCAAAACAGATCCTCAGATTTTCACAAAATCAAATTCAAATTTTGCTGGCTGGGAAAAACAACATTCATATATACGTAAGCAAATGTAATGTATGTATTTATACTGGTCTTCATGTTATCTTATACAATTATTTTAGGTTTTATTCTATTATTAGAATACAGTCTATCTCCCATAACTCACTGTAAATCAATAAATGTTTGTCCACCTGGGAAACAACTGTTAATGGCTGTGTGGCTGTTTTCTGAACTGCAGCTTCCACAAGCCATAGTAATAACATCACAAACTCAATGTTTCTGCTTTTCCCTTTACTCACAGAAAGGAAAACATTTTCTGTGGAGCAGATGAAAGAGAAGTGTAACCATCCTTTGACGAGCACTAATAACTGACTAATTTTATCATGTTGTAGCAAAAGGAGATAGGGCTTCCAGTCATGAAAGTAACATTGTGTTTAGCTCCTCTAACTTTTTCAGATATTAATCAATTCCTAGAGAACCATGCTGAATGTGTTTGCAACAGAGGACTGAAACACGAGTCAGCAGTTATTACTTCAAGGAATACACTATTGGAACATACATTCTAACAGCTAGTACATCAATAGTATATTGCAAGGTAGCAGTTGTCTTGGGTAGGATGACAGCAGTTATTTTTGCTGTTTCTAGGTCAGAGATTGTTCCCATTTATGTACATTAGAACAGTGTCCTAGGAGACACTTTGACAGACTGACTTGGCAAGGTGCTCCGTGGCATGGCCTGTCAAAATCAGCACAGTCCTTGTAGGACTTCAAGGGGGGAAAACCGAAGTTTTCCACTTGCCTTCACTTGGCTGCTCAAAGCTGTTTCATATCTTGTGTTAGAATTAACTACCCTTGGGTAACCCCAGCCTGTGCAAAGTATTTGATTCCCACTACCTCTTACCGGAATTTCTACATTCTCATGCCTAAGAGCTTCCCTAAGGATGACTTAAGAAACTGTTTTGTCACTGTAGGGAACCAAGGGAACCAAAATGTGAGAGGGAAAGTGTGGAATATAGACACCCTCGTTCTCCCTCCGTCCTTCAACTCATTGAGGGGAAGGAGAGAAACGTGTGTGAATTAACCTCTTTTTTTCAACTTAAATATACCTTTCGCTTCTTGACAAAAAAAGTATTTCAGCAAGGATTGATAATAAATGAAGTCTATGCGTAGATCTCAAACATTCAAAAATATTTCTGCAATAGAAATTATTAGGAAATATGCTAATTTACTGAAGTACAAAATCAGGGTTGTTCTGGCACTACGTATAATGATTAAATGCTTCCATTTTACATAAAAGTAACACTGCTTTAACCCGTTCTTTTATTAATGGCTGATGATCTCATACATACACTATAGCAAGGAGGACTGTGTAAGATTTCTACCTAAGGGCGTACTTTAGCTACTTGTTTCAGGTCCAATAAGGAGGAGGATGAAGAGAAGGAGGAGGACCATGGTGTCCCTAGAGAAGACCTGGCATGACTGGAACAAGGCTGTATCTCCAGAACTGAGCCACACTCTGTAATCCCTGTGGTACCAGCCTTCCTGTGCCTGGGGACAGGCAGTAAATGTGCAGCTGATGAACACTGGCAGATGGAGTCTGCTTTCATCAGTCTGGTCAGAGAAGAGAAATTATACTAGAATGCAAGCTTAAAATGAGAGGAGATACATAATTAAAAAGTTGAGATTCCTTATCATCATGTCATTTTAACCTTGTTCCATTAGCAAAAATAAAACAAGTCACTCAAGAGCAACTGCATTTGAAAGAGTTTATTTTAAACTCATGTTCCAAATTGTCTGTGAGTTTATAATAAGCTGTACTGGGTGATACTGACGTTAACTTTTTGTCACTATGCTTTCTGCACTGATATATTGTGATATTTCCTTGTATATTAAGTTAGAGATCTACACTTTACATGACTTCAAATTGATTTTAATGTAAATATATTCAACAAGTTAATGAATACCTATTTCCATTTTGGTTTTTCCTCTTATATTTCAAATCATTGCAGACATTTAACCAAATTACTTATTGCCCTGTAGACACACTAGAGGCGATTAAAACAGTCGAATAACTTCTTGGAACAGTGTGAAAGTCTTTCCTGCTTTCGCACATGGCTCTCAGTAGGAGAAGATGTACAGCTTGTTAGCAAAGAGACAGAGCTAGTGACTGTTAAAGTTAGAATCAGGGTGCTCATTGCACTTCTGTGGAACTGTAAATGTCAGATCTCGGTTTAGTTGTCGCTATTTCACATCTGTATAAATATTTTCAGTGTAGAAATCCTAGTGAATCATGTTTGTAGGCTATGCTAAAAGGCACAGTTATGTAATATATGAGGGGAAAAATGGTGCTATATCTCATGGCATGAACATTCTCCAACAGCTCTGCTCTTCTGATGGAAACAACTGTAGGTTATTTTTCAGAAAGAAGCTAGGTATACACAGAACACTTCTCATAGTGCTGACATGGTCCTCAGTGATCATACATACTATAATGTACTTTGTTCTGTGAGGTGCTCCTAAAATACTCATATAATTAAAAAAAGAAGAAAAAGTGGCTAAAATATTTGAGATTTAAAGATCAGTAGGAGAGTTATGCTCTGAACCTTTGAAGAGAAGGGTAGAGTAGTTTGATTTTAGAGATCACACAAGCAGGTAATCTTGAGGCACTGTATGATCAACATTTTATTCAACTTCATAAGTCACTTCCTGTTTGAAATGTCTGCTGATGCTAACTAGGATGACAGGGCATCAGAAGATCCAATGCTCTATTTTTGGTTTAAGACAGACTGTTGGATTTCTTTCAAACCACTTTCTAATTTCATTAAAGTAAATTGCATGCTTTATACTTCTGATGCAGCCAGCCATTGTTACAGTAGTGTAACATAAATTCTTTAAGCCATTGATGACATTTTTCTAGTGCCATCTTAAAAACTGTTTTACTCAATCACCTTCTACTTCTCTAAGACGTGTGAAAGTTGGGCTGTATTTGGGAGAATTAAGGAAGTGAAAGTGACTGAGTAACTTCAGAGAGTTACCCTCTTCTGTCTTTTTGATGAAAGTTCTCTGAAGTTATCTGCAGCCTGCTGTAAATACATGAATCTTCCATGCTTCATTTTCAAAATTTTGTCTCTAGTTTTTCCTAAATTGAAATTCTCAAACTGTGCAAGAAAAAAAAAAAAATTCTTCAGATAAGGTCTGACTCGTGGAACTTCTAAATATAGTTTTGGTAGGGCAAAATTTGCTATCAGAAACAACATAACAAACAAACAAACAAAAATTACCAAGTTTTCCTGATTGTCAGGTAGAAGGATAACCAGTTCTTCCTTACTCCTTGAAACAGTTACAAAGCTATGTGTCAGCTTACAGCCAACTAGAATTGTTTGGAGGCAATTAAACCTTTTAGCAACTTCTCTGTCTTAAAAATACTCCTCATGCATAATTCAAATAACAACTTTACCTGTAAACTATTTGACCTGGTTAATTTTATCAACAATCTTGTAGCTAATAACAGACATAGAAAAAAAAATAAATCTTCAGAATAACTACTAAAGTTAGACTATTTTCCTCTGAAGTGGAAAAAATTTTGCTTGTCAAATACTTTGGTCAAAGAACAAAAAAGCATGAACAAGATCATACTCTACTTCTTGACTAAAGAGAAACATTCAAAACTACTTAAGAATATTAGGAATTAACCATTAGCTGGATATAATATTGTGGAATAAAGGTGTAGTATAACAATGATCTCAACACTTCAATGCACTTGCACCAGGTTTCCTCCTTATTTCAGATTCAAGAAAAGCAGTTTCAGATATTTATGGTGCCATCATGTGGAGACTTCTGAGCATTGAAGAGGGTGAATTAGAAGAGCTTGATTAGAAGAAAAGGAAAGCTGGCCCCCAAACTAGTGCTGGAAAGGTTGAGATATGGGCAGGTGATTGAACTTAAGAAATTATAGCTCATTTCTGAGTTGCCAAACTTCTGATCTGCTTGCCGTCCTTAGGTAGCTTCTCACAGCAGTCACACAATCCACTAGGACTTAAGTGTTTTACTTAAAAAAAAAACAAAAAAAACAAACCTGTGAGTTTTTTTCTCAAATGGGAAAGAATGAAATTCTGTCTTAGCCTATCATAGCTGAACAAAAATAATGAGTTAAAGCTAATTTTCACTCCCTGACATAGTTAAATAAATGTAAATGTAAATATAAAAATATTTTCTTCCAAGCCTTAGTGCTTTCCCATGGCCAAAGCAGTCTTGGGTTCAGGTTATGCAGCAACATGCAAGCTGGAAGGTTTTCTGCAGGAATATTAAAAAGACGAGGTCAAATTTACAGATATCCAGGCACATTTGTGTGGAGGGAGACAGTTATGCTCTTTTGCACATTATCTTAAAAATCAGAAAAACATTTGTCTAACAGTAATTTCAATGTCCTTATTTATTTCAATTTTTTCAAGGAAAAGACCATGTAATCCATCTCAGGAGAGACTGAAGTAGGTCACTTCCTTTTTTCCATAGATTGAAGATGGGATATTATAACAGTTCCAGAAACACCTTTTAATTCTACATACATTGGCCTGCACAGATGGCTGTGATTCATCATGAGCGACTATTTATGCTCTTTTATTTAGTTGCATAGGACAAGTTGTTCTTTAACAGTTCTTTTATGAGCATCCTATTGGATACCTTTATATATGCAGAATGACACATCATTTACTGGGTCTTTTTTTTTTTTTTTTTTTTTTTTTTTCTCTCTCTTCCCTTGCCCTGGGGAAAATGAAAAATTGAGCTCCCTAAATCTACTGTAGAAGTTTTCTCAGTTTTCTGGTAAGAGCATTTCATTGTTCTAGTCTTTCTTTATGGAACATAATACTCAGTCTTCTGCTATTTACAATGAAGAAACTTATTGGTTGCTACAACTGATGTCTCAACAGTTGGTTATCAACTTTTTAGATCTGTGTATGAGATAATTTGCTTTTGAAGACAACAAGTTGTCCTTCCATTTGCCGGCTAGATTTGAGAGTAAGGACTTTTTTGGTTTTGTTTTGTTTTGTTTTGTTTTTTTAAAGTGTACCCACAAGAAGTTTATGCAAGGAATATAAATGTGCAAGTTTTTCTTCCCTACAGCACATTTACACTACTGTTAAAAAGTAAGGTCTTACACAAGTTAATCTGGATAATTTCTAGGCATGTATCTTATGATACCACATTATTGTGGAAAATAAAGCCCTGGTTTTATTACTACAAATTTAATTTACCTGTATTGATTTTAAAAAAATGGTCAGTTAATTAGCTTATAGACATGGTATGGAAAATTCAATTATTTGGATTTAGTCTGTGTGCAAAATTTTGTTAACTGTAAACAGAGTAGCAGGAGATGAAGATTTATGTAAAAGGATGACAGGCGAGAATTTTATCTCTGAATTTTTTATAGAATTTTGACAGAGTGATAGATAGGCCTCGAGTGAACTATACAGGTATTCCTGTATGTGCATATCTCTTACCGAAAATATATATTTTGCATTACCAATCTCTTTTTCTCCTGGGTGTTAATTTTGAAAGTCATAGCCAGAATACTTAGATAAGATGTAGTATGGTATGTCATATTAGAAAATTGTTGGTGCCTTGTGAAGGGAGCCTGGGGAAGGGAGGAATTGTATACAGGCAGAAAAAAAAATGCAGTAGATAAATTACAAAGTAAACTAGCTGAGAAAGTATAAATGATCAGGAAAAGAAAGCAAAATACATGAATTGAATAAACCCCAAAAGTTTATTTATTTGTGAAGGATACCTACTTTACAAGTGGGTAACAAGTTATAATTAGGCTACATCTTAAAATTCTAAACCTGCTAATTTTTTTCCCCAGTACATATTATTCTTGCATAAAGGAGAAATGGTCATGGAGTCCAGTGGGCCTCTTAGAAGCTATTTATAAAATTTATTGTAACATTATATCTTAGCCTTGGGTAACAAGAAGAATTGGGAATCTAGGGCATTGTAGTACATCACTGTATTGTATAGATATTTACTAAAATGTGTAAGTTTACAGTTTGCAGGTTTAACATTCTGGTAAAGATATGAGATTTGTAATGGAAGGCTTTGCAGTCAGCTGAAGCGGAGAATGTTCTATAAGCATTGTCTTTTCTGGCAATCTGAGACTTAAGGAGGGAAGGCAGTTTCCTTTTGACCTTAATTTTTGTGCTCGTAAAATTAACTTTGGGCAGAAAAATGCTTTGCCTTTCAAATGAGATTTGTGTACTCAGATTTGCATCAGCAACCCAGTTACAAGTGCAATGATGAGGCATCTCCAAACCTTTCTGAAAACATCCGGTCAAATTTCAGTTCAAGTCAATGTTTCTTTCAAACTATAGAATATAGATTTAGTAGCTTTTTTGATGTTACCCTGAAGCTGATAGAGTTCCCGAAGAAATACTGGGGGAAGGAGGGAATATTCAATTTTTTCGGGAAATAATGATTAATTTCCTAGAAGGCTGCTGGTGCTAAATTATGATTTTTTTAATCAGTGCTTTTGATTATACTTGTGAACAACTGCTGGTGGTAAAGCTCATAATCTAAATGCTTCATAAACCATCAGCTTTACTAAGTGTGGATAGATGAATAGGATCAAAATTGGGAGACAAACATTTTAAGAGGTATATAAACATTACTGTTACACTTTGATATTTATACTGCAGTAGTATGTCCACAGATACAGGTAGCTGTGGCATGAACATGTACATAAAGAGAGGGTCATGACCATAGGGTTGAAACTCTAAAATATGAGAGCAGCATGTTAATAATAAAAAAAAAAAAAAAGATAGGAGGAGAGCCAAGAAAATGTTAAACAAGCCTGGTACAACAGATTACAAGGAAGGTGAATTAAGAGTCTTATATGTCAACAAGGTTTGTAGACTTCACAGCTTAAAAAAAAAAAAAGAAAAAAAAAGAAAAAAAAGAAATTTTACATATTCTGGAATATCTGTTTCTGACTTTGGCAGGAGAAAGGAAAGAAAACCCAAACAAACCAAAACCAAACAACAACTTATTGGGTACATAAGCCAAACAAACACATACTTAAAAAAAAAAAAAAAAGATTTATAGTTCAAATGAAATTTGCAAGTGAGCAGTCTGCCAGGAGCTGACAGGAAGGTATATCACAGTCATACTTGGTGAAAGAAAGTACAGAATTGCTGCTGAAGGATATGGGACTAATCTAAGCTTAGAGAACAAAGAGGTCAGACATTATAGAAATATATACTGTGATAAGCAGAAATTTTTACAACACTGATGCTTTTGATAAGGGATATATAACAGTGAAATCTACTTGTGAAGTAAGATGTTGCTGAACCCAAGTAAGTGTCATGTTAAATGATCACAGTAAGAGCCAATAACTGATGTGGGTTTGCCCCCTCCCTTTAGGAGAATCAAGGGAGAAGCTGAACTGTTAGTGAGTGGGGATGTCTTGCATTATTGTTATTATAAATACTCTTGTTTACTTATGTGGCACAGAGAGAGTGCATGAGTGTGTTTTCTGACACAGCACAGAATATATATATAGCTTAACTTGCAGAAATAGATTATCTCTGTGGGTAAATGCCCTGGTTTTTGCTAGAATAGGGTTAATTTTCTTCTTAGTAGCTACAAAGCACTGTGTTTTGGTTTCAGTGAGGATTGTTACGAGAACAATGCTGATAACTACAAGGACACTGTGCTTGGGCAGTTTCCAAGAACAGAGGACTGGAAGGGGGAAGTGGAAAAGAAAAATGTAGTAGTCAGTAAAACCCAGAATTGACAGCTGGATATGCCAATAAGATATTCCATATCATACTACATCATGTTCAGCATATTAACTGGGGCTGACAGGAAAGGGGTGGATTCTCTCGGGAATTGGTTTGGCTCACTGTTCCAGGATTGCGATTTCAATTTTGAGGCCTCTTTTCACTCCTCCAGGATCGTTATCAACGGGTGGTGAGCAATTGTACTCTGCATCACTCACAGATATATAGTTATAATTATTACTCTTATTATTTTAATTTTATTTTTACTCTAATTATTGAATTGTTCTTATCTCGACCTACAAGTCTTCTGACCTTTACCCCTCCACTTCTCTCCTCAATTGCCTGGGCGTGGGGGGGAGGGGGTGGGAAGATGTGGGATTGCAAGTGGCTGTGTCTTGTTTGGTTGCCAGCTAAGTTAAACTATCACAGTAAGAAGAGAGCAATAAGAAGGCTTTTACCCAGCATAAATTTTCAGTTGGAAACCAGTTCTAATTCAAATTTGCCAACTCTGTTGAGTGCTGAAGCCTGTGGATGAATTTTGTGTATTACTGGAAATTAAGGAGCGAGACAATAAAATTTATTAAAAAAAAAAAAATAATCCTTGTTACACAAAATTCCCTTCAATACCATTCTTTTTAACTGAGCTTTCTTTTTTACAGGAATACCATTTTATAGGCATTCTATCCTTATTGGAGTAATAGTTCTCATCTGTATACCTAAAAAAAAAAAATATTAAAAAATAAAAATCTCAGGTTTGACATAGGGGGATTTAAAAGGAGTGTTCTATTTCTCATAATTCTCTACTTGTGTTTTTATCATAAAACAGGATTTTATTATGCCTTTTGGCATTTTAGTTCTTGGCATTTAAGTCTCAAGTGGCTGTTACCAAGTTACAAGTGTCTTCCCATATTTTTTATAACAAAAAGCAAGGTATCAAGAGCAATGAGAACTTTAAGTCATTTTGTAACACTGTTCATGGATGAAAGAAGTATGATAAATCACAATCATAGTATTACTTACAGTGTCTGGTACAGCTCAGAATCTGACCAGGGTCGGCACTGTGTGCATCCTCATAAAGTTACTGTCCCAGTAAATACCTTGTAAAACACATGGAATAAAATGAATCAATGCTATCAGAGAAGGATTTTCAATATGAAGAACTGATGAAGGGCAGAATTTGCTAAAGGTTACAACATAAGCTTTAGTAGTTGGACTCTACTGAATGCCACCAACATCCTTCTGAAGATAAGAAGACCAAAAGTACCTTTGCTATTCGTTTTACTTGCCCACAAATACAAAATGTGAAAATTTTTGTCTCTGTCCCAACTTTGAGGTGCTTGATGTTACCATGATTTAATTTTATATTGCCTCACAGCAAGGGACTAATGGTAAATTTTACTTATGTGAATGTAGTTTTAGTAATCAGATAATTAATTCTACAAATATATTAACCAATAATATTGAAAAGATTTATTTCACCTCTAGCTTCTTCCTTTATGTGCTGGTAACATTATATAATTGAAATCAGCAAACTAGTGGACCTAGCGTGAAATAAATCCTCTGCTTTGTGTTTACCTCCTGTAGTGAATCTTATTAAAATGCTCTCAGTTACTCCCTTCCTGTGGCATAAAGAAACCTTTTCTGACTCAGCAGGATCAAGAGATCCTCTGTTTTTGTTTTGATTTTTTTGGGGGTTTTTTTGTTTGTTTTGTTTTGTTTTGTTTTTATCAGGCTCAGGACTGAGTGATGCCTGTCCTAGATCTCACAATAATGTGAACCAGTGGAAAGAAAAAAATCAACATTTGGAAGAGAAAAAGAAAAATATTTTGGTAATAGGATGCTTTCTGAGAGATGCAGAGAGGTTGGCATTGTTAAAATAATTGGTGCAGGAGAAGATATATTAATGATTATAATGCAGATGAGAAGTCTGCAGGTAAAAATAAGGTAAAAGTAAACAATAAATATTATTTATCTTGAAGATGTTTACAGCTCATCTGTGGGTTTCATGTATGACAATTCCAGCAGTAGAGCTAGACCTTTACCATCTGATATTTCAGTCTTAATATTGAAAGGCATCATTTCAGTAAAGAGGGGAAAAAACAACTGGAAAGATGTTAAGAGACTGTTCTTGTATGCACACACACATAAAAAAGACTGTCCTGTATAAAATGATCTGTGGTTTTCCCACATGTGTGTAGTAAATAAAATATAAATTAAATTTTTAACCATTATTACAATTTTTTGTTTTCCTCTTTAATTTGTATGGCAGTGAAGATGCATGATTATGTTTGCCTCAAAATAAATGTTTACATTAGAGCTTTCACAGACAGGAAATTTTGTATTAAAAAAAATATAAATGAAGTATTATCAAGTTCTGTTACACAAGCTGGCCTTTAATTTACATTCCATTTTCAAGGAGTCACTTAAGGCAAAGCATTGCCAGCTGGAAGTAGTTTTTGATGCAATTTATTATTCACTCTTTCACAGCAATTTTTTTTATTCTGGATTGTACCCCATCATGTTATACCACTATTATAATTGAAAAATCTAGTTGAATCAATTAGCACCAGAAATACTGCATGCATAATATATATTTGTATAGATTGCTGCATACTTTCTTAAAGTATAGTATAAGCATTTTTTAACTCTACTCAAAGGTGTATTTTCGCAAAAGCTCTAAGAGCTGTTTCAGTGTTTTGAAGAGAATCCTTTTGAGTAATCTATCCTTCCTATTTTCTTACAGGATGTGTAAAATCTCTTATCCTTGTTTCCATCCTCTGCTTTACCCTGCTGAAAGCATAAAGCTTTTGTTTCTCTTCATAAGTTATTTACATCTGGAGGCTGACAAGTTAGGCAAGTTAGCTAAGGCTAAAATCAGATCAACAGGTAGAGCTAAAGAAACTGTAAATCTTGGCTATGTGCCCCCAGCCTAGGCTAACATTTCTGATTTTAAATATCCACAAGAAACATCAGAGTCATCGGATGATGTCATTACTGTAAATTTTAATCCTAGTCACAAAAGTCATCCATGGATAAATCATACTTGGTAAGGATTCAGTCACCTATCTTCTTGGCTTGAGTTAATTCTTTCTGTTTTCAACTTTAGCCAAAGATGTGACCAATAATCAATAGATGTACTTGAAGTGGACCATTATTATTGCTGAAAGTAATAAATAAGGAGCAATTGCTCTGGGCTCAACTGATTTGGTTGTAACCTCTATGCATGTGCTTAGAATAAGTGCAAAGCACCTCACGTCAGCATGTGATAGCAGTTATCCTGTCCAGCATATTGAAAGCAAAGATTCAAGTGATCAGTGCTGAGAACAGATCCAGAAAGCAACAAAGAGGGCTTCACAACTCCTTGTAAACTCAGTTTTCTGCAGTGAACTTCATTTCCCAGCAAGAGCATCTTCCTGAAGATTTACATGTTGTATTGATAGTAGTATAAAATAAGTTAGAGAGAAGCTTTATGCATAATTTAAATTACTCTCTAAGAGAAAATGGAGCAAAACTGATGGATTCAGATAAAATTATCTATAGATGGTGTCAAGGAAATATCTTCTGTAGCTACTTGCCTGAAATATTTTTTCCCAGCGGTCCAATTAACTTTATAGTGTGGCACTAAGACTCAAATTTTTTCCCCATCAGAAACCAAGTTTTTATGCTCTGAATTATACAGTGACCTTGTTTGTATCATAAACTCAAAAATAAGGTGACAATTCTGTCATGTATTTCATGTAAAAAATTTCAAAGAAGAAACACTATGAAATAAAGCAGAGGCTTTTAGATAATATATATTGCATATTTGTTATTTTTGAAAAAGTGACAAATAATGTGTTAATTTTCTTGAACTCACATATTTGAAGAGAAAATACTTCAGTGAAGAGGATATAAACTGCAAATGTAAAATGATTTTTTCTTGCAGAAATCTATTTTTGGAAAGCAGAGCAGCCTCTGCAATTACTTCTCTCTAAATAAAATAGAAATACCCTGCCATCTCTATTGAACATTACATGATTTTCAGCAGACCCATTTGCTTTTTGGCAGCATGAATGCCTGAATGCAGCAAAATAAACTAAAACATATTTTTGTAATGGCTAAGTACTTTAGTAATCATGTAAGGCCAATTCATGTTAGTATTTCACAGTGGAGTTTTTCCACTTTATTCAAAATTGGTGGCATTTTAGTAAGTTGAGAGGCAAACAGATACTGAAAAGTTTTATGAAAGACTCATCAGCAAAATTACTGGCATCACTGTTGTGGAACAGCTACAGGAAATACATTTTGAAGTCCTTTGGGGTACTGAACAAGTCAAGTACATCCTTATTTGCCTTGATGTCAGGTTGCTTAAAGTGAGACTTTGTAGCTGAAGCAGAAAAACCTTTTAAGTAGTTCATAGAATTATCATAGAATGGTTTGGGTTGGAAGGGACCTTAAGGTCATCTAGTTCCAACCCCCCTGCCATCAGCAGGGACACCTTCCACTAGACCAGGCTGCTCAAAGCCTCATCCAGCCTGGCCTTACAACCTGGCCTTAAACACTTCCAGGGAGGAGGCATCCACAACAGGAAAGAATTTCTTCCTGATATCTAATCTAAACCTACCCTCTTCCAGTTTAAATCCATTTGCCCTTGTTCTGTCATTAACTGCCTTTATAAAATGTCCCTCCCCAGCCTTTCTTGTAGGGCCCCTTCAGGTACTAGATGGCTGCTATAAGGTGTCTCTGGAGCCTTCTCTTCTCCAGGCTGAACAGCCCCAACTCTTTTAGTCTGTCCTTATAGGAGGGGTCCTCCAGCCTCCTGATCATCCTCATGGCCTTCCTCTGGACTTACTCCAGTAGGTCCGTGTTCTTCTTATGTTGGGGGCCCCAGAACTGGATGTAGTACTCCAGCTGGGGTCTCATGAGAGCAGAGTAGAGGTGGACAATCACCTCCCTCGACCTGCTGGCCATGCTTCTCTTGATGCAGGACAGGATATGGTTGGCCTTCTGGGCTACGAGCACACATTGCTGGCTCATGTTGAGCTTCTCATCCACCAATACCCCCAAGTTCTTCTCCTCAGGGCTGCTCACAATCCATTCTCTGCCCAGCCTGCAGCCTGTATATCTGCTTGAGGTTGCCCCAACCCAGGTGCAGGACCTTGCACTTTTTTTTACATCATAGGAGGCCACCAAATTGGTCAGGCGTGATTTGCCCTTGGTGAAGCCATGTTTGGCTTTCGCAAATCACCTCCTCCCTTCCCATGTGCCTTAGCATAGTTTCCAGGAGGATCTGCTCCATGATCTTGCCAGGCACAAAGGGGAGACTGACTAGCCTGCATTTCCCCAGATCTTATTTGTTTTCCTTTTTCAAAATGAGGGTTATGTGTTCCCTTTTCCAGTCTGTGGAAACTTCACCAGACTGCCATGACGTCTCAGATCTGATGAATAATGGCTTGGCAACTTTGTCTGCCAGTTCTTTTAGGACTTGTGGATGCACCTCATCAGGTTGCAGGGACTTGTGCACCTTCAGGTTCTTCAGATGGTCTCAAACCTGGTCTTCTCCTACAGTGGGTGACTCATCATTCTACCAGTCCCTGCCTCTGCCTTCTGCGACTTGGAAGGTGTGGCTCAAGCACTTGTTGCTGAAGACTGAAGCAGAGAAGTCATTGAATACCTCAGCCTTCTCCATATTCTGGGTGACCAGGTCTCATGTTTCCTTCCAGAGGGGGTCCACATTTTCCCTAGTCTTCTTTTTATCCCCAACATATCTATAAAAGTTTTTCTTGTTGGCCTTGATGTCTCTGGCCTGATATAATTCTGCCAGGGCTTTAGCTTTTCAAACCTGATCCCTGGTTGCTTGGACAATTTCCCCATATTCCTCCCAGGCTACCTGTTCTTGCTTCCACCCTCTGTAGGCTTTCTTTCTGTCTTTGAGTTTGTCCAGGAGTTAGAAGTTTTGAATTTTATTATAAAATATGGCATTTGTTTTTTTGTTGGTTTATATATATATATATATATCAGAACTGTTTTTGAAGATATTGTGATATCTGATTAATGGGAAATGTATGACCTGGTGGCTGAGGTAAATTGCAATTGTTCTGTTTTGTTATGGCTGCCTGCAGAACCCACTGGGCTGTTGCAGCCCTTCTGTGCACACTTGTAACCACCTCAGAACATCCCTCACCTGAGACAGGAAAAGGTACTTGAGGAAGGCGATATGAAATGCATGACTATTATTTTTAACTGAAGGCAGCCTATCATGTTACTTTTTTCCTTGGCTTAAGAAATTGCATGAATTTTCTGAGTTTTCCAGCAAAAAAAGTTTGGGAACATCTAAGGACTTCTCAGTACTGATATGAATTTTTTCTTTCCATAATCAGTCTGGAGCAAGACTGTAGTAAAAACTACAGTCAGAGCTATGGAGGTGATCAGCTACCACTACAAATAAAGTGCAGAGGTATTTATATGGCCTAGGCACAACTGAAATATTCAGCACATTATCTTGTTTGACTTTTACAAGAAAAAAGAGAAACAAGGTCTATAACAATGTCTAAACCCTTACCTAAAAATAATTTTGAATTTGGAAGTTTCTAAGACTAGGGTATATTTCTGAAAAATCATTACATTTGTGATATTAAGATGATGCCAGTGCATTAAAGCTCTTGGGGAAAATGTTCAATAGGGAATTATTTTAAAATGTTCATTTATAAATTGCCTGGTCTATACATACCTTTTGAAGAGTTGCTGCATCATTTGGAGTCTAATTTTAATCACTGAAGTATGAAATGGGAGAATTTTAATCCTGCTTGAAGTGTTCATCTCAATACAGCATTAACTGTGGTGTTGCTGATACCTCTGTAACATGTGTGACATAAGCTGGTGGACAAGTTGGATGAATAAAGCATTTTAAACTCAATGAGCTTTTTTTTCCTTTGATCGTGTTTGCTTAGACTGTGAGAATCCCCTGGATTTTTCGCGACTGTGATTAAAACCAATAGTACAAAATGTGGCATAGTTTAAATATAATAGGAGAAAGAAAAATAAAGAAAGGCAAAGATATAGTTAAGTGTTATGTTTGCACTTACATAATCATAATCTAAGTCATAAATGCAATGTATGTGTGTGAAACACCACCTAGAAAGAGAAAGCTTATATATGAGTAGATGTTTTCCATTTCATGGTCTTCAGGGGAGTTTAATTTCTGAATCTCAGTCCTGGTGAATTTTTTTTTTTTTTTAATGTATATGTTTGTTTGAGGTTTTTTTTCTGATAAAAATTTTCCTTGTTTCTTTTGAACAAGAGGAAGAGGAGGCCTTCTTTGAAGTTAGGAAGTAAATAGAAGAAAATAGAAAAATTCTGCTAGCTTTGATGTTCCTTGTTACCAGATTAGGAGCATCCTTAACTCTCTTTAAGCTGTGTCATACATATACCCACACTTATTCTTACACTTATATAGACACAATGAATATATATGTCAGAGAAAAATGTTATGAAATTCCAACATCCACCTGCAAATTTAGTGAATTAGTTTTTTCACACAATTAGTTTTTCACCTTAAAATTAATTAGTTTTTTCACACAATTCCTTTTTTTCCTAGTATGGTCTGTAAGACGTGATAGGTAAATCTGAAGTCTGCTGCCCTGAATTTTTCTGAATACGTAATTACATAAAGCTTAGAGGGGAAAAAAAAGAGCTCTATTATGAAAGTATGGACAACTCATGCTGATATAAGTGGTTTTATTGCTGCAACAACAAATGGTTCTCAGGTAGGGATTAATTCCTCTGTGTGCTTCCTGACTAAGTAATTACTGATGTCTAAGGCATTGAAAGATTTTGAGAGCCTCTATGCTGCATGATGCTGGCTCATTTGTGCCTATTCCGGCAAAAGCTTTAGAAAATGGGACTCCTCACCACTGTATGGGAAGGCATACTGAACTGCAGTGTGGGTTTCAGTAAGCCAAAGATACAATAGAGGAAGACCACATTCTGCCTATCAAATTTAAATTGTAGATGCTATTAATGAACATGCTCTCTGTGTTCATGTGCTTTACTGCATCAAATCTGCTTCACAGCTTCTTACCTGCTTGAAATGGTAGAAGGGAGGTTGGAAAAGCAGGAAAGAAAAAGAAGCTGAGGAGAGTCTCAGTTTTGCAGATGTTTGACATCTGAATAACCCTCAGCATGTGGGAGGTCTTATTAACTTTAGCCATTCAAATTCTTCAAAATAAGCTTTTGTGTCCGTATTCTCAGGATCAAAGTTTTAGTATCTAGAGAAGACCTGCTAAGACTATGGCAGTTAACACAAAGTGGCACTCTCTGACAGCTATGCATCCGTCTCTTCCTTGTCTTACTTTTCAGGTTCAGATCCCACTGACAGAGGCCTCAGCAAACCCTTAAAGTGGCAAAGCCAGACTACAAACATTAATGAACTTTATATAACTAAGTACAGAACTCGGTAAAGAGAAACACACTTTCTAGTGAACTGAAAGGATTTTGGAAAGGAAAATAGAAATTAAAACAGAGTGTTTTGTATGCCTTCTGAACTACCAGCATAGTAGAGTTGAAGTGGAAGTAGACTAGTTTTTTCCCTATATAAATATCAGCATTGCACAAATTTGAGGGCCTCATCAAATAACAAAAATGTCTTTTTAGGATGTGTGGGAAAGAAGCAAGATTAGAATTATTTCAAGAAATAGATGTTTCACTGAATTGTTTTCCTGGATTTATAAATCAATACGTAGGGTTTTTAAACATTAATTTACCTGCTCACTATAGATGCTCTTTTAATACTCTCTGAGAGTCTGATATATATCTGCAGTACTTGGACAGATGCCTGGAACAAGAAAAATTGCACTTTTGTATAAGCTCATATACATCATACATAGTTTTGTCTTGCAGTGCTGCATGTTTTCTTTTTTTTAAAAAAAATCCCCAACACAATAAATATTCTGGTTAGCAATTATGAATAATTTAATAGGAGAGAGGTAGAGCATTTTCAAGATAAATTGGGGGAAAAGCATGTTTTTGACAGCTTGTCATCTGAAATTATGAAAATTAAGCTAATCATTCTTGTGTAAAAGGGGAAATGAATACAGATAAAAGCTTGTTTACATGCATTGCTAATTTTTTTGTTGTTTAAAAACCAGGTAAGTAGCCCAAGCTGTAAATGGTCACTTATCTTTAAATAATGAGACATTGAAACTGCAGGGTTAGAAGTGCTCAGTTTAGAGATTTCTGAACCCACAGAAGACAAATAGAATTATGAGGTAAGTGTAGGTAATAAGGGAGTTATGAGGTTTTGAGTCCTTTTATAAGTTCCTATAAAATACTGTACCTGTGAAATTCAACCTCTCTGTCAAATGAGAGAAAGTATGTTTTGGTATTACCACTTCTTTGTGACATGTTTAATATATTGCCATTACTAATTTATAGAATCTTAGAATCATAGAACGGTTAAGGTTGGAAAGGAAATTAAAGATCATCTAGTTCCA